>NC_051434.1:3565282-3619367 GCF_001649575.2 Kryptolebias marmoratus | reverse complement strand
AGAGAGATGGAGAGACTCCTAAACTCCTTATTTACTTTGCCAGCACTCGAGCATCAGGGACTCCAGCTCGTTTTACAGGCAGTGGATCAAACTCTGACTTCACTCTGACCATCAGTGGAGTTCAGGCTGAAGATGCTGCAGTTTATTACTGTCAGAGTTATCATTACATCAACAGTCAGTGGGTGTTCACACAGTGAAAAACAGTCGTACAAAAACCTCTCTCACTGAAAGTCAAGAGAAACTCACAGATGCAGCTTCTGACTCTGATACAGTTCACTGGACACACACACACACACACACACACACACACACACACACATGTCTGTCTCTCTATCTTTGTGGGGACTTTCCATTGACTTCCATACATTACTACAGCCTAACCCTAACCATTACCAGTACATCCCTAACCCTAAACCAAACCTAAACTCAATTCACACCTTAGTCCTAACCCTAACCCCTAACCTAAAAACATTTCTCCTCGTGGGGACCAGGCTTTGGTCCCCACAAGGAGCAGTTGGTCCCCACAAGTTAGTATATGTTAGGAAAATTGTCCCCACAACATAGCGCATACAAGTCCACAGACACACACACTTTTCTACTCCTATGGAGATTTCTCATGAAGCAGTTCAAAGATGAATTCAGATGTTTTTTAAATCACAAATAAACATATACTGGGACAACTGGAATCTGTCCTCAAACTCCTGGTGGAAATTTATATTTACTATATATCTTCATACTATGATCAGAATTGCAACTTGTCAAAGTTACTGTGATAAATATTGTATGTTTTAGTGCTACCTAACTCATCCATGCTTCCATTTCCACAACAATGATTTGATTTTGACTTTTTCTTTTTCTTTGCAATAGTTTCCACAACTGATTGCTAAAATCTGCAGAATTGCACAGTGACAGGTTAATTGGCTCTTGACTTAAATATGAATTGTCTGATTGACATCAAACTGAATTTCTTTGAGCATCTACTCTGGTTTTCTTTACCACTAATAGATTAAATTCCAAATCTAAGAAAAAAAATCTGTCCTGCAAAATGTATTCATCATAAATAGTCATTCAACTTGTTCGACATCATTAAATCTGGACTCGAAGCTGTGCAACTGCACAACAATCACCTTTCTTTTGTTGTCAATGCAACGTTTGCTCTTTCAGAATAAAGATTTTTGGAGTTTTGACCAAATTATAGCTTCAGTTTCAAATGTCAAACTAAATCAACAATCTGTGTTTGAACATAGACTGTTGGAGGGAACTAAAATGCTGGTTTTAACACAATAGGACCCAGACTTTGAGCAGGAATATTATTTGCCTTTTTATTTCGGTCTTTATTTTTTACATTTAAAAATATAAAAATTTTGTTGCTTTGAGACTTATTTAGACTGCTGTTTGTAAATAATTTCTCTACATTATAGCAAAGAAAAGTCATTTGTGAATTGAGTCAAACTGAAAGAAATCTTTATTAAATTGAAACCAAAAAATCACAAAACAGTCAAGAAAACATGAATGTTGAAAGCAGAGAGAGCAGTAAAATCTGTATCAGCGTCTTGGTGAGTCAGCTCAGTCCTGGGAGCACTGGTCCCTCCTCAGGGTCTCTGTGAGGGGAGTCTGGGAGCCCTGGGTGGCCTCACAGCTCACAGAGCCCACCTTCCTCCACTGGTCTGCAGGGAGCCTCAGGGTGCTGCTCCAGCTGTAGAGGCCGTCCTTCTCCAGCACCCCGGGGCTCCTGCTCTGCTCCCAGCTGAAGCTGCTGCTGCTGCTGCCGTCCACCCTCCAGGACAGACTCCAGTCTGAGGGGAAGCCCTTGTTGGCCAGACACATGAGGGTGACCTTCTCCTGCTGCAGCTCCTCACTGGAGGGGGGCAGCACCGTCAGGGAGGGAGGGGTTCCATCCACTGCAGAGAGAAAACACATTGAAGAGTTTAGATGAAACTCCTGCTTGGTGTTTCACTTCCTTCTTTCAGCTCGGTAACCGTGGCAACAGACAGGCATCACTGCTGAACCACAGCAACAGACAGGTTTCAGTCAGAAAGATAAAAATGTTCGACTTCTTTCTTTTTCAGATGTTTTCATGTTTCTCTGAGTTAAATTGGAACATTTATCAAAACAGGACTGAAATTTGTGAACAAGTTCTGTAACTTCCACAACATGGAGTCACTTTCTAACATCATAAAATACATTTTTCACTCAATTTATTAAGACGATTCAGGTGCATTTTTAAAAACAACCATCATTTTTCTTTGAACAGGAATGACTTAATGATCTTTTATTTGTGATAAACAGAAAACTATTTTCTGACAAACTGTAAATCAGTGAAATGTGAAACTTGAACCTTTAAAGTTGATCCATAGAGTTCATTAAACTGCAGCCTTTTTCTAACATTTAGTAGCTGTCAAGAATAATCTGTTCAGAGTTAAACTCTGGACTTTGAGCAAATTTCCAGCTGTTTCTGCTCGTTTCTTGTTTTTGAAGTGTTTTCAAGAAAGAAAGAGTCCATGTTTTACAGATGTTAGGATTTAGAAATACGCTGAACTTTAACTTTCTAAGATTGTGACTAAAATGAAAGAGTTTCAAAACTTTTTCCTGATTTCTTCACCCAGAAATAGTAACAAGTCAAATGTTTGATATCATGAGTAAAAAAGAATTACTGATATTCAGTGAGAAGCATATTTAACCTCAGTCCAGTTGAGACACGTTGCTGTTTAAAAAATAACTAAAGATTTTCTGAAAATGTTTAAGGATAAATTAAAATAGTTAAACAACTTTAGTTTAAATAATGACCTTAGAATAAAATGTAATCTCTGTTTTTTTTCATTTAGATAAAGATTTTAAAGAACATGAACTGTTATTTGTTTAAAAAGACACAAAGAACACAATAAATGTTTAACAGAGAGGCTTTCTGATGATAAAACTACAGACTCAAGTTTTCCTGTTTTCTTAAAAGTTATAATTCTTAATGTGGACGTCCTAGAAAACCTTATAGTTATAAATTAAACAAGTCCACCTTAAAATCTGTGTGATTAATTGAGTTAAATGTACTTACAGTTAACTGTGAGTCTGGTTCCTCCACCGAACGTGCACCACAGTGATACAAACTGACTGAACCGTCGTACAAAAACCTCTGACTGCAGAGAGACACGGCTCTCTGACTTCAACACAAACAAAGCTGCAGAACATTTCAAGAAGTACAAAGTTGACAACAAAGTGCTTCAACAAACTGTGCACTGAATGTTTCACAAAGGTAAATATTTNATGAAAACTAAAAACATCAATGATCTCGAGGCTGATGCTAATTATATATATTTTGCTTTGAACATCATAAAAGTGACTACATTACCAAAAAACACTGATACATTAAACAGCATCATCATATTGATCCAACATCCAGTTGGAGTCAGAAGATTTCCATAGAGAGCCTCTTTGCATCAGCAGCTCCATGCTCCAGTGCTCTGGGAGAGTTTATAGTCCTGAGAGTTGAACCCTGGATGACTGACAGCTGTCCTTCATGACAACAGAAGACACAGAAATCCTCCTCATCAAAAACATGACTCTGACCTGCGTCCTCATCTGGACTCTCCTCTGCTGCTGCTTCACAGGTAAAGTCCAGAGAATCAAACTCCTCTCCTCTGTGAACATCTGTCCCTCTGAAATGAAGCTGCTTTATGTTTCTGTCTCTGTGTCCTCAGAGTCCAGAGGACAGGTCTCAGTGACTCAGCAGCCTGCAGCAGTGAGCTCTGCTGTTGGAGGATCCGTCACCATCAACTGCAAACATAGTGAAAGAGTTACGTATACTAGCAACAGCCAAGACACATCGTCCTGGTACCATCAGGAAAATACAAAAGCTCCTAAACTTTTAATTTACCTCACCAATCAGAGAGCATCAGGGACTCCAGCTCGTTTTACAGGCAGTGGATCAAAGACTAACTTTGATCTGACCATTAGTGGAGTTCAGACAGAAGATGCAGGAGTTTATTACTGCCTCGGTGAATATAAGATTGGCAGCGGATGGACGTTCACACAGTGAAAAAGTGTCATACAAAAACCTCCCCCAGATGTATCAGAAACTGATGCATCTGGGGCTGCAGCTGCAGCCGGAGACCACAGAATATGAAAACTTGCTCTACGTTGTATGTTTATGCCTCAAGTCTTTTTTGTTTTGTTTTGTACTCATCCAATTTTTCTTTCAAAATAGAAAAAAAAAGAATTTTACTCTTTTTGATTTTTGAATCAAAGACTACACAACAGAACAAATCTGTCCACTTAAGTGAAACTGGTACATATACACCATATACAAATATAAATCATGAGCTGATGAATACATTCACAGTTATAGATCTGCTTCATGTGTCCATTACTGAAATGCAAACTGAATCCCTATCTGAAATAAATCTATAAAAGATTGTTTGCTTCTTTTATGAAGAAATTAAGTGATTTAAGGGACATGTAACATATTGGTCCTAATTAAACACAAAAAAAGAAAGAAAAAAATGGCTGGTTCATTTAATGCAGAGTTCCAATCAATATGAATACATTTTACAGATTAATGAAACTTCCACAAATGTCACTGACTCTCCTGCTAACCTTGTTCAGGGTGAGAAACAAATAGCACTAACCGTCATTTATTCAGAATGATATTATTATTGTTGTTGCTGTTGTTGTTATTGTTGTTGTTGTTGTGAAAAGTTTTCCTTCCAACTGTTGCACAACAGTCACAATAGATTCTCATCAAGTTTTCTAGGTTCATCATTCAAGTCAAGTCAAGTTTATTTGTTTAGCACATTTCAGCACAAGGCAGTTCAAAGGGTTTTACATCATAATAACACAAAATTAAAAAGTCATAAAAACAACGACATACAGTCACCAAATGAGATACCAGCACACATCAGGAGAAATCCTCTTGACTCAGACTCCTGGAGCTCAGTCTGCTGTTTCAGGACAGACTGTTTCTATCAGACGTAAAGCCAGTTCAGCCATGAGCACCTATCTCCACTGGTACCTACAAAAACCTGGAGAAGCTTTTAAACTCCTCATCTATCAGGCCACTAGCCGTCAGTCTGGAGTTCCAGATCGTTTCAGTGGAAGTGGATCAGGAACTGACTTCACTCTGACCATCAGTGGAGTTCAGCCTGAAGATTCAGGAGTTTATTACTGTCAGCTTGTAATAAACGTATAGTTTTATGCTGTAAATACTTTTACATTTTTCATTCAGGCTAAATTTGAAACTAAATATTTTGTATCTACAGTATTATACAAGTTATTTGTACAAATGGAATTAAAGTTTTTGAAGTAATGTGTACACGCCAAACTTTTATTGTTATAACAGTAAAACCACTAAAAGAGTCTCAGTGAGTCTGATCAGAACTGGGGACACTGCTTGTTCTTCAGTGTCTCTCAGAGAGGACACTGAGAGGACACTCAGAGCCCTGGGTGACCTCACAGGTCACAGAGCCCACCTCTGACTCCTGTTTCCCTGCTGCAGCCATTCATGAAGGGAGACAGCACTGTCAAGGTGAGATGGGTAGGGGAGGAACCACACATCTGTGCCTGACGCAGCAGAAACCATGACATGGTTACTGTTAAAGCGGTGATTTCCTGTGTTAGGACTTTATGACAGATGTTTTTCTGCTCTAACAGTAACTGTCTCACACATTGTTTCACTTCTCTTTAAAAAATATTTGACGTTAAGTTAAGTTTGGCGTGAAATGGTTGAGGACCACTGTATTTGTATTTCCAGCTGCACTTGACAATGTAATTGCTGTAGGCAGGTTTTTGTATGAGCCGTTTTCACTGTGTGAACAGATTCTGATTGTTGATGTGGTGCCGTGCAATACAGTAGTAAACTGCTGCATCTTCATCTTCAACTCTATCAATGATCAGAGTGAAGTCAGTCTTTGATCCACTGCCTGTAAAGCGATCTGGAGTATAGCTTTTCCGGTTTACTGCATAATAAATGATTAACTTTGGGCTTTCACTGGGCTTCTGTTGGTACCACTCAACAGAGTCCGAATTAATGACATTTTCATTGGTCGTACATCTGATGGTGGCGGATCCTCCAACAGCAGAGCTCACTGCTGCAGGCTGCTGAGTCACTGAGACCTGTCCTCTGGACTCTGAGGACACAGAGACAGAAACATAAAGCAGCTTCATTTCAGAGGGACAGATGTTCACAGAGGAGAGGAGTTTGATTCTCTGGACTTTACCTGTGAAGCAGCAGCAGAGGAGAGTCCAGATGAGGACGCAGGTCAGAGTCATGTTTTTGATGAGGAGGATTTCTGTGTCTTCTGTTGTCATGAAGGACAGCTGTCAGTCATCCAGGGTTCAACTCTCAGGACTATAAACTCTCCCAGAGCACTGGAGCATGGAGCTGCTGATGCAAAGAGGCTCTCTATGGAAATCTTCACACTCCAACTGGGACTAGGATTCATTTGTTGATGCTGATTATCAATGAATCATTCAGGCCAACAGAAACATGTCTATTTATTTTTATGTTTTTATTTTTTATGTTTCTGTTCTTTCCTTCAGTCTACTTACACAAAAAAATCTTGCCTGAATTTTATTTGTTTGTTTGTTTGTTTGTTTGTTTTTTGTTTTTGTTTTTGTTTTAAACATTTGCACATATATCTCAGTTTGGGAATATGAGTAAAAAAATTATTTATGATTCAAAAGAGATTGAAATGTGAGAAATGAAACACTGTTTTGGGAATTTTAGTTTACAGTAAAGAAATCATCAAAGCAACGTGGTGTTTCTAACAATTTTATCTTTAGTACCGAAACCTGTCTGTTGCTGCGCTTCGGCAATGATGCCTATCTGTTGTCATGGTGACCAACATCAAAGAAGGAAGTCAAAAGATGAGGTGTTTTATCTAAACTCTGCAGTGTATTTTTTCCCCCTGTGACCTGTCCTATTTTACTGAGGTGCATCAGGTGAAGGCCACGCTTGGGTTTCCCCTCAGACAGGAGGCTGTGCTAGAAGGTCGACGGCGGCAGCAGCAGCAGCAGCAGTAGCAGTAGCAGCTGGGCGCAGAGCAGGAGCCCCAGGTCCAGCAGACCTGTGAGGCCTCCCAGGTCTCCCAGAGTCCTCTTAGAGAGACCCTGAATAAAGAGAGACCAGTATTCTTAGCAACCTGACTCACTGAGATTCTGATACTGTTTTTAATCTTCACTAGTGTCTTTATATTGCTTTGTTTAAGTTTTTTTACAAAGATAATCAGAACTGCTGTTGAATTGAACCAACACAGTTTACACACTGTGCATTTTCATCGAGTGGACTAAAGATGGCGCCATTGTTGCTTTAATGAAGATGTGTGTCAACGCAGCTCTGTGCAAAAGACAAACGAGTAGCTTTTTTCTTTTTAAATCAAAATTTAAATAGTGGGAAATAGTGATGGAGTGGGGGAAACTTGCAACTTCTTCTACAAGTTGTCACTATAGCTCAGATTGGACCTTCAGGGACTGATGCTGTCAATAACAGAAACATGTTGCAGCATTGTTTCAGCTGTTATAACATGTCTGTGTCTGAATGTTACCAGTGGAATGAGTGTTTATTGTAGCTGAATAAATTCTGAATATACAGCAGCATCAATGTGATGAAGTTCATAAATAGGTCTAAATTTATTTGTCTATATTTTACCCTTTGGCAATAAAATTATACCAAATCTATTTTCTGCATGGATTAATAAAACTTAAAGAAAAATAAGTCTGCAATTTATTTATTATTTGAACTTTTATTGTTTTGAATGGCAGACAGAATGCAAAAGAAGCACACAAAGATGTTTAAACCTAAAATAAGAGAAAGAGGCAGAATGAAAAGAGGTTAAAAACAGTAGCGCTGTAAAACCAATACAGGTGGTCCAGTGAGTCAGCTCAGTCCTGGGAGCACTGGTCCCTCCTCAGGGTCTCTGTGAGGGGAGTCTGGGAGCCCTGGGTGGCCTCACAGCTCACAGAGCCCACCTTCCTCCACTGGTCTGCAGGGAGCCTCAGGGTGCTGCTCCAGCTGTAGAGGCCGTCCTTCTCCAGCACCCCGGGGCTCCTGCTCTGCTCCCAGCTGAAGCTGCTGCTGCTGCTGCCGTCCACCCTCCAGGACAGACTCCAGTCTGAGGGGAAGCCCTTGTTGGCCAGACACATGAGGGTGACCTTCTCCTGCTGCAGCTCCTCACTGGAGGGGGGCAGCACCGTCAGGGAGGGAGGGGTTCGATCCACTGCAGAGAGAAAACACATTGAAGAGTTTAGATGAAACTCCTGCTTGGTGTTTCACTTCCTTCTTTCAGCTCGGTAACCGTGGCAACAGACAGGCATCACTGCTGAACCACAGCAACAGACAGGTTTCAGTCAGAAAGATAAAAATGTTCGACTTCTTTCTTTTTCAGATGTTTTCATGTTTCTCTGAGTTAAATTGGAACACTGGAGGGGGGCAGCACTGATCCACTGCAGAGGATAAAACACTTGAAAAGAAACCGAACTTCCTCATTTCCTTTTTCAGGCTCAGTTACCATGGCAACACGCATGCCTGACTGTTGAAGCATGACAATCCGTTTTCCGTATAAAGATAAATACTTCAAAGTACTTTTACACCCTGTTTTCATGTTTGCACTTATTTTCAGTGACTTTTGTGTCGTTCCAGAAAAAGATGTCTAAGAAATTATTTTCATATTTCTTCAAACCTTCAATACTGTCACTTCAGAGAATATCTGAAGCTGACCTTTTTACTACAACATCTGTTTCTTCTATTCTGTTTTTATGTGTTTTTGTTGCGCTATGCAATTATTCAAAGATGTTTCTTGTGTGTTTTATAAGAGTTATATGCAAACTTCTGCCATGATCTTAAACCAGTAAATGCATCAAACAGATCAAATGCTTTCCTTTCTTTCAAATCCAGTAATGTTTGAGCATGGGTTTCTAAAATTTAAAAAAAAAAAAAACCTTCCTGCCCTGATGACTTTCAGCCACAGCTAACTAACTATTACTGGATATTGACAATATGTCTCATCATACTGAATAAACTGTGTAAGCTACGAAACAGGAAACAGTCTTTATGGCCCTGAAATTTGTGTTTATTTATTGAGTCTAAATATTTAATAATAAAAAAATTCTTTTAGGAAAAAAAAACTTTAAATTTTGTGTTTGATTTTTGTTTTCTAATTTGAAATCAATGTTGACTGCTGAATTAGACCTAAAATGTATGAACTATACATTTACTATTCAACTATACTATAAATTTCAATTTGTTCATTTTATATATACAAAAACACAAAATTTTTAAACTTTAAAAGAAGTTTAGTAAATTTAACAATTAATTCTCAGCCCTTAGTTTCAAGTTTCTTGAATTTTTGGAGTTTTTACAATAGGAAACAAACCTCTTTAAGGAGCATTTTTGTTTTTAAGACACTCGAAAATGTATAAACATGTTAAACAATTACATATACATTATAAATGCAAGAATAAATGAGTGTTTAAAGTCATAAATGATTAAGGGGATGTGATAAAAGTAGCTGAAGGTTTTTATTAGTAAAATATGTAACAGTACTTACAGTTAACCTCCAGTCTGGTTCCTCCACCGAACATGTGCCACAGTTCCACAAACGGACTGAGCCGCCGTACAAAAACCTCCGACCGCAGAGACACACTTTTCTCTGACCTAGAAATAAATATTACCTCTAAATATTTCACATTTATTTATTATAACTCATTTCATGTTTTAGTTGTTCCAATAGAATTATTGGAGCAAATAATTTTTCTTTTGTCTGATTTTATTGTTGTTAAAATAAACTAATTGACAAAATATGATAAAATAATGAGTGCTTTACTGCACAAATGTCTTCGACCATCCCTCATTTCTTATTATAAATATGTAGATTTTGTTTAATTTCTATAGGTTCAGATGTTCTTGTATTTTTTAGGCTGGTCTTGAGCAATATTTTTGGCTTTCTGAAGGTATTTTAAAGTTTTTCTTTGAACGTGAGTTTTATTTTCTCTCACTTTCCGTCCAGTGTAGAACCACTTTTAGGATTCTTGCTTGTTTGCAATTGTTTGTTGAACCATTTATGTCTGACTTCTAAATCATTCAAGCATTAAAAAGCCCCCTAAACTCAAAATATGAACCAGCCTTGTAGGTACATTAATAACAACCCGTGGAGCAGCAGTCACAAAGACATCATTTTGTTCCCTTTTTGTCTTTGTTAATCCATGGAAACTATCAAAGACAGCACTTTCAGACATGAAATAGTATTTTAGCACCAATAAACTGAGTTTCAAAGAGTCAGTAGTTGAAAGCTTGACATACAGAAGACATACTGAAGGGTGAGGCTTGTCTCAGGTCCTGTAACAAGTTTTTGATGGATTTATTTTCCTATTTTTAATATTTGTGCTGATTTTGACCTGATGCTAAAAAGAAAGGAACATCTGAAAAGGAAACAAACATCTTGGGAAAGCAGAAGTTTAAATGGATCGGCTTTTCCGTTTTTGCACTTCCTGCTCTTTACTAAATCACCATGGCAACAGTCGAGCATGACTGCTGATCTGTGGCAAAAAAAAAGAAAAAAAAGTTTATTAACTAAAGGCAAAATACTAAAAACATGGTTTGTGATACTCAAAGACAATCATGGCCCATTTGGATGCCATGTCCATGACCTTCCCCAGGACGTGTTAAAAAAAACCTCTCCCTGAGGTGTGAGCTAAAGGCCTCGTGGACAGGAGCCTCTACTAGATGTTCTCAGTTCAACCCCATAACTCGTTTAGGTTTACCAGGTCTGTCCAGCATATTAAAATCATCATGAGGTGAGTTAACAGCTCAGCTACTCTCTTTACCCAAGTGTCCAACATATAGGGACGCAGGTCTGATTATAAATCATCAACTTTTGGCCTAAGGTGGCCTGGTATCAAACCCATTTATGGATCACTCTATGCATGAACATGATGTTTGTTACGGACAGCCCATACCTACCACAGAAGTCCAATAACAGAACATCATTTGGGTTCAGATTCGAGAGGCTGTTCCTCCTAATCACCCCCTTCCAGGTAACTCCATCATGGTCCACGGGCATCGAAGTTATCCAGAACAACAGAATCCCCTGACGACACCTCTGCCAGGACACCATCCAGAGAGTCCAAGAAGGCTGGGTAATCTGAACTGCTGTTCAGGTACATAAGCACCTTTCTTCCTGCAGCTCAAAGATGCAGAGAGGCAACCTTCTGGTTCGCAGGAGGAGAACTCCAACACTGAGGTGCTCAGCTGGGGTCTTTTAGCAAGATCACCCAAACATTCATTAAAAAGCTCTTATTGTACATAATGCTTTTAAAACAAGTGAACAATCAAAAATTTGAAATGTATAAACACTTAATGATACAACTTAATATAATAAAACTGTATAAATCATATGTTTAAAATTGCACACAGAAATTATTTAAAACTGTCACATGAATTCCTGTTGGAGAAAGTCAGAGCATTTTATCAGAGAGCCTCTTTGCATCAGCAGCTCCATGCTCCAGTGCTCTGGGAGAGTTTATAGTCCTGAGAGTTGAACCCTGGATGACTGACAGCTGTCCTTCATGACAACAGAAGACACAGAAATCCTCCTCATCAAAAACATGACTCTGACCTGCGTCCTCATCTGGACTCTCCTCTGCTGCTGCTTCACAGGTAAAGTCCAGAGAATCAAACTCCTCTCCTCTGTGAACATCTGTCCCTCTGAAATGAAGCTGCTTTATGTTTCTGTCTCTGTGTCCTCAGAGTCCAGAGGACAGGTCTCAGTGACTCAGCAGCCTGCAGCAGTGAGCTCTGCTGTTGGAGGATCTGTCACCATCAGATGCAGGTCCAGTCACAAGGTCTATACTTGGAATAACAATGACTACCTGGCCTGGTATCAACAGAAAGAGGGAGAGCCTCCTAAACTTCTTGTTTATGATGCCCTTAAACCAATCACAGGGACTCCAGCTCGTTTTACAGGCAGTGGATCAAACTCTGACTTCACTCTGACCATCAGTGGAGTTCAGGCAGAAGATGCAGCAGTTTATTACTGTCAGTGTCAGCTTCCTGTCTACACCAATTGGGTGTTCACACAGTAAAAAATAGTTGTACAAAAACCTCCCTCTGTCAGTCTGAAGAAAAACTGAACTGAAAGCTGCAGATTTGAGATATTGACTATAACCCCCACCTCCACACATACATCTTTCACACACTTTTAGTTATTTTATTATTTTTCATTAAACTTTGACAAACTAATATATTAAAAAAGTATTGGTTTAATCACAATATATACTTTTTATGACAATAATCAGCAATAAGCTGATGTTTTAATTTGCTATTTGAGAGGTTTATTTTTAAGGCACAAAATCTAAACGTTACAATTTATTACTGCCACACCCTTCATGACATTAACAGTGAGGCGATGCACACACTGAAAAACCGTTGCACAAAAACTGTCCTCTGGGGCTGAACTGAAACTGAACTGACTGCAGCTGCAAAGACTGATCCAGTTTATTGAACAAACACAAATTTTTCACAGAGAACTGAAAACAGTCCTTACTTTTAGTATTTTTAATCACCTATTAAGGATCTGGCAAAATTTACTTTGCTGGGTCAAAAATAATAATTATGATCCTGTTGAAATATATAAGGTATCTAAAATACAACAACTCATTATTTCAAATTTGACAAAAACTAAGACAGTGAATTTAAAGTGTATTTAGTCTGCAGAACAGAATATATATATATATATATATATATATATATATATATATATATATATATACACTGTTCCCCAACTCTATGTATTTATTTAACTATTTTTATTTATTTAATTGTTAATTTTCCAACTTTTGAATATCTTCCTAAAAACCTTAAAGTCAGGACAAGGCATAAAGAGGAGCAGTTCTCATTTTACACAACTGGATGTCACTAAAACCTTTTTAAAACATCCAATCAGTTTTTGTGTCCATATCCATACATACATACACACAATTAAAATCAGTATCCGTACAATGTTGAGGTTCTCCTTG
Source organism: Kryptolebias marmoratus (assembly GCF_001649575.2). Lineage (NCBI taxonomy): Eukaryota > Metazoa > Chordata > Actinopteri > Cyprinodontiformes > Rivulidae > Kryptolebias > Kryptolebias marmoratus. Next base: position 3,606,368 of record NC_051434.1, on the reverse strand, counting down.
GGAGGGACGAGGATGGACAGGATTAGGAATGAGGTCATCAGAGGTCCAGCACAGGTGGAAGGACTGAGAGATAAAGTTAGAGAGGACAGACTGAGATGGTTTGGAAGCCAGCTAAAAAATTATAGAAATGTATCAAATATAAAATGGTTTTATTTAAGAGCTGTCAGACTCAACGGTAATTAGATAAAAAAGATGCAAATCAGGTAAATCCTTTGAAATGTTAAGTCTCTCATCTATAGCAGTCCATTTGGATAATACTTCACATTCCTGTTATATCACATGACCTCCTGCAACACATAAAGCTTCTTTTCAGTTCTTAAATCCACATTTGTCACTTTAACATCAGCTTTTAATGTTTCTGTGAAAGTTAATGAGGTTTATGAAATAAACAGAGAAAATGTGAAATACATGGACAGTCTCTATAAATATCACATGTACTGTTAAATCTCTGGAGACTGAAATTCACATTTTTCTATAATTAGATTTTTGTTCCAGTAAGATTTTAACACAATATATCATCTGAATTTAAGAAAAGGAAGCATTGTATGTGGTTTATCAAAACATTTTCAACTGAATTCTATCAAAAAATATGAAAAACTTTAAAAAAGCACCGCTTGTAAATACACATGAACAATACTTTGTAACAGAACAGCAAATGTATCTGCTGCTGAAACATTTATAGCTTGCTTGTAACTCTTGCTTCTTGAAATGTAACGTATTGTGCTGATAAAAGACCCGTCCTGAATCCGTGCTCGCGGCTCAGTGGTGGCTCCGGATCGTGCGGATCTTCCGGCTGAGGTTGCGGGCGAGTCGGTCGACGGCGCTGCTGATGTGTCCCAACTTCTTCTGCTCAGTCAGGCCCTCGATGTTCCCGCTGTACCACAGCACCCATCCGGCCAGGGACGCCACCACGAGCAGGGCTCCTGAACAGACAGCAGGTCACTTCTTTATCATCTGCTCAAACTCACCCAAACTCAGCAAGTCTGTTTTAAATAAAGACGCAACCAAAATATAAACAGAATATCTAAATTTAGCATTCAAACACAGAGACATCAACCTACGGATTCTTTTCTCTTTCAAAAAGTCTAAAACTCAACAAATATTCAGAAAAACAAAACAAATAAAAAATAATCCTTACAGTTGAGAAGCTTTAATATTTAAATACAGTTTTACGTAAAAACTGGCAGAACTGATTGATACTACCTACCAATAAACCTAACCTTTACACATTTATATCATCCTGCACACAAATCTGAACTCTGTCAGAGGAATAAAATGTGTTTGTTTCTTGTTTGGCTCACTTATAGGGTTTTTAATGATTTTTATTTGTGCTTTCTGTACTTTTTAAGATGCTGCTGGCCTTATTTTAGACAGAAACACTGACAGAAATAGCATGTTTGAAAAAGAAAATACCATAATTAAGAGTTAATACATAGCAGAAACTGATGCAAAGTGTGAGTAAATTAATCCATACAGTCATATAATAATTTACTATCAAAGATGTTCTTCAGCTGTGATTGTAAACTCTAGAAAATGCCTCTATCAACTCATTCATTTTAAGGTGAAAGTATCTTAGCTGAGGTTTTAATTTCAGATTAAGAGAAATAAATCCTGTACCACTGTAGACCAGAAAGTCTCCGAACTCGTTCCCATCAATCTCCAAGGGAGCGAAGACTCCCACCAGCAGAGCGGCTCCACCCAGCAGGTCCATCAACACGGCAAACACCAAAGCTGCTTTACAGTGAGAGAGGCCGTCACACAGAGCCATGCTGGAGCTGAGGGCAGAAACACACCGAAACTCCACTTACTGGGGGATTTACACACACCAAACTGTACAATGGGTAAAACTAATCAAGAGTTAACTTGATACACATGATACTGAGGTTTGAAGCCTGGAGCATTGACCCGTTATTATTTTCATTAATTAATTCGACTTTAATTATCAACTTATTTAACTGCAAACAGAGAAAGTCTGACTCGTTTAAAGTGCTCTTTTTTGTTTGTTTTTTGCCAACATGCAATTTAAAATTTCCATATCAGTCAAACTAACTTTACAGTATTAAAAATATTCATAAAAATATATACTTTAATTATTGTAAAGCTGTTAAGACATAAATATGTCTATTTAAAAGATAATTTCACTTGCATCTGTTCACAAATCAAAGTTTGACTTAAGTGATTTTTAAGTCTTCACCTGTAAACTTAAGAAATCAGTCAGATAAAAGCAGTGTAATAATATTAATAATAATAAAAAAGAACTATATTATTGGATTGTAGTAAATTATTAGTAGAAAACAGAGAACTTACATGCCATGTTTAGTTCCAGACCCTCTACGTCTGTTTCTGATATATATCTATCCATCCATCCAGATATCTATCTATATTTATATTAACTTATATTGACTTTACTTTTAAGTTAAATATAAATGTTCTGACATGACAGCCATCAGCTTTTCTTGTTTTCAGAAAATCACAAACACATGAAGAACCCTGAATAAAAGGTAATGTGCATTAGGCTCATAAAACACAAATTAGATTGGTGAAAAACAAACAATAACATTATTATCCAACATTCAATAGCAGGCTATATGAGCACAAATAGTATGAAACTTTTAACATTACATTTAATTAAAAACAAGACAACAACAACATAGGACTCAGTTAGGATTTAATCAAATCTCGACTTAACTTCTGAAAACAAGAAACAACCTGAAAGGAAAAGATGCAAAATAAGTTCTAAATAAAAGTAACTTAATTAAATGAACACTTTAAGTAACTTACTTATTGTTCCCGCGACTCTTGTTGCATAAAACACCTCACTGGGCGGTGAGGTTTTCTTCACTTCCGCATTTCAGGGCCTCGCCTTACCTGAGCCCCGCCCCTCACGTGACGCCTTCCTGGAGGAAGTTTTGCTGCATTCAACGTTAAACTCGGAATTCTGCTCTTCCACCTTAAAAGCAGGCTAAATCCACCATCACGGGTCAACTTAAATCAGATTAAACAGTTTTTAAGCCCCGCTTCTACATTTTACTTCATTCCCAATAAATCAGCTAAAATGTTATTTGGAAAACTTTAATTGGTTGGAATTTATAAGTGATAAAGGTGGGATAAATTAGTACTTTTTGATGTATTTTAGCCAATTTAGTTTTTGGACGACTGTTAAGTTTCATTTTCAGAACAAATTAAGCCAACAAAGAAAACAAATGACGATAAAATATGTTCTAGTTTTAAAAAAAAAGGGTTCCCAATGTGATTTTTAATTTCCGAGTTACATCAAATGCAGCATTTGCCTACATCTTTTTTTTTTACTCTTCTCAATTGGTTTAATCTATCAGTCATAAATTTAAAAAGGCAATAAAGAAGCTTATTGCACGCTATATGAAGGCTTTTTTTTATTGCAACGTAAAATTTAATGGTAAATTTTGGAATTTCAGCCAAAATAAAAGAATAAAACTTTAGATACAAAGTTCTCGCAGATAACCAGCAGGATTTTTTTTCTTTTTCCTGTAAGGTGATTGGAAACCTGCATTCTTGTGCGCATGTGTGACGTGAGCAAACCTGAGCGCGCGCTCTGTGTACACCTGTTGGAGCCACTTATAATCAGGTAATTGCTGCTGCAGGCCCGTTTGACTGGGCGCTTTGCTCCCGGCTGTATTACAGAAGCATAACCGCGCTGCAGCGGCTGGAGACAAATAATAACAGCTTACTGCGGACAGTTTGCTTCGTGCTGATCCTTACCTGCCCGACTCTCTGCTGCCATGAATCCTCCAAGCAGCAGACACGAAACAAACACGCCAGGTAACAGCATCCCACATGCAACTCTCTCTGCTGGGCAACTCCTCTTTTAGTGCCAAAGCAAACATTTGTGCAGGTTTTAAGCTTCCCTGATGGCAGCAAGCCTTGCTCCCTGTGTAATGACGGCCCAGCTCATGGATTTCTTCCTTTACTTTCACGTGTTTGAGTTTGGAGCTTCTCTATAGAAAAACGCAGATTTGTTGGACTTTTATTGAGCCTGAACAGTTGATAAAACTGTAATTAATGGGCACCTCTTTACACATTCATCAGGTTATTAGTTTGTAAAGCAAAAGTATCAAACATTTGTGGAAGGATTTAATTAAATAATCACTAGTTTGAATTCTTGAGTTAGGAGTTTTAGCTCTTTAAAAGGGTAAAAACAAGACATCTTTTTTATTTATTTCTTTTGGAAATGGCCATGTTGTCTTGTTGCTTTGCAATCTTTCTTTATATTCAAATGTTTTAATCTATATTTATTTATTGCTGATTGTTTGTAAATAGTGTATTTTTACATTATGGATGCCTCTCCTTGGACAAAGGGACTTCTGATAAAAAAATAGCAACTTGTTTAGGTGTTTATTAATGAACACTGTCCCTGTTTTAAATAAATAAATGAATCTAAAACCTGATCAGTTTGATCAGTATATGATTGGCCTAACATTCAGCTGACATTTGTTTAAATTTCCTGCAGCAGCATCCATCCATCAGTCAGTCTGTCCACCCATCCGTCCATTTCCTAAATCATTAGTTTCTCCTCAGAGTCACAGGGAGTCTGTATCCAGCAGTCATTGGTTGTGAGGCAGGACCACATACAACACATACAACCAACCATTCTCACTCACACTCAGGACCAATTAGAGCTGCTCATTAACGTGCAAGGTTTTGAACTGTGAGAGGAAATTGGAGTAGATGTCAACCAGTTCTTCGTGGTTGATGCAGATTTTCAGAAATCAGGGAAGCAACATCCAAAATACAGCTGCAGTTTTTATTTTTATTAGGGGTTTTTTTTTGGCCAATATGTATTTTTCTTATACCAAAATATAAAAATGATTGCTTAACATAAACAAATGTTTATTTAAAGACCCTTCAAAGAACTTGTACACTTAAAATTAATGCATCATTTTCCTACTATGCACAAGCATTGCTGATTTTTGTGTATCGAGAGAAAAGCCACACATCCAAACTCCATGCAGAAAGGCCCCAGTTAAGCCTTCACTCTTCTTACTGCAGGTCTCCTGAAACAGCAGTGATGCATCTTTCAGTAAATGACCCTGTGTCTGAATACACCTCTTAACTTTTTGTTTTATTTTACATGCATCAGAGCGCTACATGCCCCAATCTTCATCGTCATCGTCAACAGGAGGAGGTGGAGGTGGTGGAGGTTTGTATCTGGGTGCATACGAGGTCTCCTTTCCCCTTGAAGAGAACACGGAGCGCCCTCCTGCCTATCACCTGAACCACAGCCAGCAGATGGCGGACGGTGGGTTCCAGCTACACCAGATCCTGTTTATTATGTATCAGTTACTAAAAATGATTGTTTTGTTGTGCTGTGAACGCTCCGCGGGCTTCCTGCTCATGAGCTCCATGCTGAAAGTCTGCCATGTGATAATCAAACTGGTGCAACAGAACACGCTTCACAGGACTCAAGCAAAAGAAATAACAGATAACAGGCTGAAACTCACATTGAGATGTGACACATACTAACGAGAACACAGCTGAAATGTGCGAAACACTAATTAATGAAAAGTAAAGCAGTTCTGTTCTGCCTTGAATCATTGTTTATATTTCTGTCTTTTATGTTTCTCAGGTGTGAGACCTTTTTGTAATTATTTAAAAAGGACTTGAGGGATATTTCCACCAAAATCTTTCAGTGTTTTTTCAGACTTGTGCAGCTTTTTCACCTGTTTTCTGACCAGTACCTCATCAGTTGCAGAATAGTTTAATTTTTAAGCTTCTGACCTTTGAATCAATCTGGTATGATGGTTTCTGACATAGATTTAAGCTAAATTAGAGTCCATATTTTAAATGATTTCCTCTGCATTTTTGTCTTTCTGTTTGTTTGTTTGTTTGTTTGTCTCTTCTTTCATTGTTGATTTTTCCAGCTTGTTTCTATAATCTCTGCTTTTCCTCCACATCCAGAACCAGTGGTGCAGGAGCCTCCTCATCCTCAGTACAGCCCTTTCATTCTGGTTTCTAACCTGCGAACTCACCTGTACGTCTCCCTGGAGAAGAACACCTGGCTGCAGAAGCGCATCGAGGAGCTGGAGGAGGAGAGGAACTTCCTGCGCTGTCAGCTGGACCGTTTCATCATCAGCATGAGGAGTCCGGACGGTAAAATGGGGTTTAAAAACAGCTTCACGTGATGCTGTTTGTAATTTCCTTCGTTATGATTGTTTCTGTTGTTGCGTTCAGTGACTGAGTGGTGCGGAGACGCCCAGCGTGGTGTGAAGGTCCAGCCCGCCAGCTCTCCGTCCCCTCCTTCCCCCATGACCACCAGGTCCGGGATGACCCTGAAACGCATCCAGAGCTCAGGACCTCGGACCCGCCGTAACATAGCTGTCCCAGGTGAGGAAGATCATCCTTTACAGATAAACTCAGGGAAACACTGGGTTTCTGTCATCTTTTTTAGGTAAATTCATTATTTGTCTTTTATGATTGATTTTGTCGGCTCCAGTGAAGCAGGAGTTTCATGTTGAGGAGGACAAATACTACACCGAGGACGAGTACGTGGAGGAAGAGGAGGAAGAAGAGGAGGAGGAGAAGGATGAGGACTCTTCTGTAGAGAAGGCATCAAAGAAGAAGGGCAGGGGCCGAGCTGGCGGAGAGCCAAGGATGAAGATGAGGAGGATATTCAGGATCACCCACGGCAGAGAGAGACAAAGAGGTAAAAATTACACCCAACTGATTTACTTTAGAAGTGTGAAAAACTTTAAACACAGTAAAGGTCACATAAATGAGCCTCAGTGATACTCTGAATAATATTTCTTTATTGTGAAAAAAAACAGAGTATTATAAATTATTTACCAACACTTTTAACTGGATTCATGAGCGAATTATAAGAAGCACGTTAGACTGAACGGACTCAGCAGGAGCAGAATACGCTGTTTTTATTTTTTGTGTCACTTTTTTTACTTTTCTTTTTACTCTTCCTGTTTCTCCAGTTAAGGATCCAGACGGGGTTCTGATTCGTTATAAGAAGATCCTGTCCACCTACCAGCGGGTGAGGAGCATGTCCCGAGCCTTCCAGATCCACGGAGTCGACCGAAACACGATGGCGTCCACCTCGCCGATCGCAGAGCTGCTGCTGGTCGCCCCGGAGAAGGTTTCAATTCACTCAACAAGCTCTGAAGCAATGCAAATCAGTGTTATAATCTTTATAACACTAATAAATTAAAAGTTTAGTTTGTTGATTATTGAAAGTATTAGTTGCTCTCCAAAATAAAACTAAAATCTGATCAAATCTCTAGGATTTTATCTCAGATTCATCATTAAAAAAATCAATTTTAGCCCAGAAAATATGTCAGTCTGGGCTTTTTAACACTTCAGTAAAGTTACTTCCAGGTTTCTCATACCCACACAGAGTTCACCAACTTTAATCTGTATCTTGCTTGGCAGCAAATTTTTAAAATAATTTCTTGAAGGAACGCATGTTTCCCACTGCTTTGCATTTAGAGTTCTGGGCAAACATCTCACACAGTTTTTGTTAGTTCTCGGATTGTGTGTTAGGGTTGAATCTGAGCAACTAACGCAACCGATTTTAGCTCAGTATTAAGGGTTAATCAGTCGTAGATGCACATCCAGTTATTACTTTCTTTAGTTTTATTGAAATTTGTTGTGCGGTTTGTTAAATGTTTTGCTAACACACAGACAAATGAACACATGCACGTTGGATAATTGATCATTTTAACCAACATGTACTGCTGGAAGGAACCTGGAAAAACTGAGTCTGAGATCTACAGGAAACAACGACTGTAGAAATTTGTTATCAAATCGGATTCAGGAGGAGAGCTTTCAGATCTGTGGGGTTCTGTCTTCAACATGAGCATGAACTTTGTCATCTCTACAGCAGAATTTAAAGAAATTATATTAAAACGTCCACATTTCTGATGAGCTGCGATGTTCCTGCAGATGACAGACGTCGGAGAGTTCGAGGCGTCGAAGGAGAAGCTTTTGGATTACGCCCGGCGGTGCTACAAGACCATGGACGAGGAGACGCACACCAAGGTCCAGAACATGAAGAAGACCCACAAGCTGCTGCCAATCTCCTACAGGTTCAGAAACTGAGGAGGAGGAGGAAGGAAGAAGATAGAAAGGAAACATTTTGGGATGTTTTCTTTATTTATGTGAGCTGCCATTGTTCTCCTCCTTTTTTATGTTGTGCAGCCGTTAACGTAAGCATTTTTTTTTCCTGCTCTGTTTAGTTTATAAGAACAGATTTTGTTTTTCGCTGTTATTTATCCTTTTTGCTCCTGCTGATTAATTATCTCAGGTTCTTGGTTAGCTGACATAAACTGTCCCTGGATGGGGATTTTCCTTTTGAGAAGGACTGAAGGATTTTATTTTATTTTTTTCTAGGCAGAAGGGATTGTCACTTGGTGTGTTTAAACTAAACGAGTCTTGAATTTGTACAGCAGTTTGGGGGGATTGAAACCACTCAACAATAATGTTTTGTTTTCTATTAGATGAAGTTTTTTTCTTTGTTTGACTTTGAATATGCATATTTGCTTTATTTAAAGCAAGTTTGTCACTGTATCTCATGCTAAAAGTATTATAATTTAAGTTATTCACCTGAAAAAAAATCATATTTTTACTTTTTGATTGCAGTAACAGAATGTTAATTACCATACTCTGTAAAAGGTTAAATGACCTAAAATCTGTTGTTGTTTCAGACATTAAAGTGTGATTTGTGAGGTCAAAAGTCAATTTTCTTTATTGTCAGCAAAGAACTGCTTTTACCTCAGACACGACTTCCTTAAATCAGTTTACAGCAGCTGAAGCTAACACCAACAATCTAAATGTAATTATCTGCCTTAAACAGGCTTAACTGAGACATTTCTTAATTTACTTTTAAGAGAATAGTATTTATATTGCTAAAAACAAAAATTGAGAACTTTGCAAAAATGTTAACTCTGGTGTTCTGACTGACTAACTCTGAGTTGATATCCTGACCTTTGGCGCCCTCCAGTGTCAGAACCTAATAATGCAGATTCTTCAATCAAAGACATTCTGTAATTCTGTAACTTCAGGCTGAAATGATTAACAGCATTTCACACTTTATGAAGTCTTAGTTTTGGACAAAATGTGCAGTTTATTCCATGTCAACACCAAACAGAAGCCTTTAATTATGACTAAATGTTCATGATTATTTTGTAATATAAAATCTTTAATATACTGTTAATTAAAAAAATATATGCATTGCTTTAAGAACATTTTTACATGACTCAGAACAGTCTTTTTATCAACTTGCATATTTAAACACCAGAAATGACAGAAAAACTGGGTTTTGAAATGTTTCTAACATTTGTGGAAAATCTAAGAAAACACCACATGTTCCTATTTATATCATTCATTTATCTTTGATTAAAGCAACTTTGGCAGTAATTGTACCCTCAAGTCTTATTGGAAATGATTTTGCAGCTTATTACACATTTCCTCTCTAATTATCTCCTATTCTTGTTTTTCTTGGCAGGATTTTTTAAAGACTAAATGAGATGGATAGGCGCCTGTAACACACAGCCACTGGGTTCAGACTCTGGTTTTATTTTTCCTCACAGCTTTCTGTGTTTTCCTGGCAGTCAGATATCAGGGTGAAGCCAGTAAAAGGTTTGTTTTCTTTATTTTGCATCCATCTTTCCATGTCGTCTCATAGCCCCAGTGAATGATGTTGCCGTCATCACACTAGACTTGAAGGATGTAACAAATTAAATAATGCTTAACAATTTAAACCTCATTGAAAAGGATGAAAGATTTTCCTGTTTATGGTGATCATTCAGGTGTCTTCATGTGAAGAGGGGCTCCTGTTTGCTGCTTTAAAGACCCGATTGGTGAAGTTCTGCAAGGTTTGAAATCTTCATAAAGGAGTTCTGAACCTCATTTGGCATTATGTCACTGATGTAAAATCTAACTGAGGTAAAATATTTTTTAACAGCAGCAAATAAACACCCTCTGGTTTTACAGTTCGGCATTTAAGAAAGCGTAATCTTCAAAGTGTCCTCATTTTACAAACTGAACCTGTCTTAAAGACCTCAAAAACAGAATAGTTTAAATGTATAAAGGTTTATAAGCAGATGGATATGGTAATATTTAAATAATAAATTAAAATGATCATGCAGTCGTGCATAAAGTGGAGAAGCAGTAACTGTTGTGTTCATAAAAGAGGCAAAGCAGCCATCATCACAATAAAGCTTTTAAAGTCGAATCAATAAATGTCTTGTTTCATTGATCACAATAAAATGGATTCAGCAGACAAAGAAAGCATTTTAAATTGTAAGGTTTTTTTTTACTACTTATAGTTGTTTATTCATAATGGTGAGACACTTTATAATCAAAATAAAAAGCTAAAGAATATATTTTTATACTTTATTTGATTTTTTTTTTATAAATCAAAAGATCATTTCTCCTTTTTTGGAATCAGCTGACAAGGTGTGAAAAGAATGTGATTGATGTTTGTGTTTTTGTGTCAGTAATCAAACTTCTCTGTATGCTTTATGAATCAATCTGTTCATTCATCTGTTCATGTGAAAGGTTTGAAATCCAATGTTTTCTTTATAACATACAACCAAGGGTAAACAAAGAGTCTGAAAACAAAAGATAATTCCTTTTTTTAAATCAAAAGCAAAGGAAAAAAATATGCAAACTACAAATGATGACTTTAATACAATTTAGATTTTTTTCTAAAACAATGTTATTGAAACAAAACAAACAAGAAAACTGTTTTTAACTCAAAAAGGCAAACGTGAACATAATTAACGGAATTTAAAAACTAATTTATCACGTTTTTTGGTTTCCAGGCAACAATAGACTTCATTTCCCAGAATTACCTGCGGGTTGTGGGGCGGGGATAGAACTCACTTTACTCTTTAACCTCTCCAAACGGACCAATCACAGCGCGAGTTACGCTGGAAGTAGTTCCACTAGATTTTCTTGACGGACGGCCAATCTCGACCAATAGCCATAGGGGATTTGAAGCAAGTGACCAATCAGAAGCAAAATGGGCGGGACCTCTGGCGGACAGAGCATCGGAGGAGGAGGTGTTCCTGGTAGCCATCTTGGATGTGCGGAGTGATTGTTTAGCGAGAAGAATTGACAATTTGTTTTTAAAATTAAGCCTTTTTATTGAATCCCTGAAGATTTATCGTAGCGTAGCGACTGAGAAACTCAACCTTGACTTGGAGAAATCCAGGTAAATTAGCTGCGGAGCCAGAGGTGATGAATTTATGTGGCTTTCCCCTCTTTCTGTTTCTCTGCTCTCTCCTCTTTCCAAAACTGAGTCTCCCACATCAAACAGCGCAGCCGGTGGGAAGCTGCAGCTCACGATACTGAAAACAACTTGTGTGTTTATTTGTTTTTTTGTTTTTTTGTTTTTTGCGCGGTAGCTTTTAAAGCGAAAAGTTTAGCTCGCCGGAGAGGATCGCGGATTAAACGCGAACTTGAGTTTGTTTTCAACTCTATCCGCTCGGATGTTGGAGCTCCCAGGCTGCTGCTGCTGCCCGCATTGTTTGTAAACATCTTTTCCATCGCCTTGGAAAACACAGGTTTTCCGGCTGAACTTGTCCCCACAGCTCAAAATCTAGATAATTGTATTCACAGGAGCATTACTTTGGTGTTAAAACTCACCTGATGAGTGTGAATGTGCTGTCTCCAGGCGTTTGCACCTGTTTGGAAAAAGTTGTGCTGAAGACAGTAATGTTTTGTTTTGTTGTTTGTTTGTTAAAGTCTTATCAGTCGGTCTGGGATGTTGTTTTAAACCTTGAGTTTTGCAGAAAAGCTCTGGGTCAGACTTCGTCGAAGACAACTCCAAGTTTCTCAGAAAGTTTGGATATCAGACGATATGAATGCATGTAGTTATATTTTCAGATAATTGCTCACTAAATAGACAGTTTATTACACAGCAGAGCTGTCTAATGAGGCTTATTATAATAGGAAAATACCAAAAATAAACATGTCTTTACAGATTCATGCTGATTTACCATTACCCTTATTTAAAGAGATTTATATAGGTACCATTAAACACCAATAACTAAACCAGAGGCTCAATGTTAAGTTTTTAGATTATGTTTGAATTTTTTCAGTCAGATTTATAAATTCATCATTTGCTTTATTAGTAACCGTTTAGTTCATCGCCACTACAAACTACTTCTTGTGAATGCTACTTTAAAATGACAAACTGAACAAAAAAAGACCTTTGATTCAGATCGAAGACACAAATGTAGAAAAATAACAACAGAAATAACTTTCCAATCATGTGTGATTAACGTGCCTCAGATGAAAAACGAGACAACAGATTTCTGTGAAGGAGAAACAGCTGTTTTTACGCTTTCACAGCTCCTTCACCAAGCCTCTTCCTTCATCTGCATTTTATAATTAAAAAAAATATATATATATTATCACCTAGATGGATATATATAAATGCTGATATAAAGAACATTTTGAGCAAATAACACGAGCCATTAGTGTTTGTGTGAAGTTGTAAAGGTGGACGTGTAATATTTATTTTATTTTACGTCCGTGTGGAATATGTATTAACCTTTATTTAACCAGGTTAGTCCCATTGAGATCAGATCTCTTTTTTAAGGGAGGCCTGGGATCTGAAGGCACCCTAACCCTAACTCCTTGTACTTTCTTTTGAGAAATTCCAATTTTGTGCAGGTTTGAAAATTAAGCGGTAGCTTTACGAGCGTTTTATTACATTTTTACTCCTAGTAATCTGATTACTAAGGAGTGTGACGGGACATGCATCCGTACAGGAGAATTTCAGTGCAGGCGATTGAACGCAGCGTTGTTTCAGAGCTGCACATGTGCAGAACCCAACAAACAGACATGGAGAACACCAGCAGATCAGAACATATACGTTCTATGAAAAGAACCATATCACAAGGTTCCCTCTCATCAGAGTGTAAGTCTGCAGTGAGCTACAGTTGTCCACAACATCCAAAGCTTCTGCTACATGCACCTAAATGTGAGCTGCTTTTAACCATACTGAAGGTGTACCAATCCATCACTTCTAAACCAAAGTACCTCCAGAACCGGGACTTTTGTGCACTCTTACTGATTACACAGTTGTTGTAAAATGATGCTGGAAAAAGATAAATTATTTTCAAAGTAAAGTTCCATGATAGACAGAGTATAAACCCGTGAACAGGAACTGCACAGATCCAGCTTTGCCTTAAATGTTTTTGTTTTACGGTCAAAGTCGGAGCTGCTGGCGCGGCGTTTAATCCTCTCCTCAAACTGCTGCTTGGTTCTACGTCTGTTCCAGCTGTTCCAGCTGTTCCTTCAGACATGCTTGGTGTGAAAACTCAGCGTTTGGTTTGGGCCTCTTTTCTTCTGCGAGCAGCAGTTGTGTCTGTGAAGTTAATTTAAATGTCTTCTTGGTAGATCAGATGTAGAAGTGCACGGAAGACTTTTACAGAAATTGTGTATTTACATGTTTGCCAAAGATAAATTGAATCTTATTGCTATTTGCATTTAAAAGCCATGTTGTCATGGTCATCATGCTCATGTTTGAGAGTAGAAATAAACACTGAGAAAGTGACCCTTTATCCTTTTAGTGGTTTTAGTCTGTTTAAAGTACATTTTGGAAATTAGATTTGATCGAAGCCCTTAAAAGAATCTGCCCCCTGCTAATATTCCCTTCACTCCTGAAGCTGTACAATTACTTAAACAATAATGTCAGCTATAATTGTTGCAGATAGCAGTTGCTTTTGACCATAAATTATCTGTAAAATACTGTAGTTACAGTCTGACATCTAAATTAAAACAGGTCAGGTAGGAGCTAACTAATGCAAGATAGGTATAAGAGTTTTAAGATATGGCTATTTTTCTTTTCTTTTTTCTGTATTTTACCCAGCCAGTTAGTGGAATAAATGGCAACAATGAAATGAGTTGGGTATTTTCTGTAATGTTGAAACAGAAGCTGATTTAGTTGTTGAGCACACGCGACCTGTCGGGGTGTTTTGTGGTGTTTATTAGACTTTTGTCTACAGCAAAGTCATCTTTCTGTTGTGCCTCTTTTCCATCATAAGATCGAAGGATTTTAAAAGCTAAACACACCTTCAGCTCCTGATTGGGATTGTTTCTGTCCTCTTCAACAGGCTGCAGTGATTAAGACTTTGAGGCCTTTAGTTTACTGGCAGTATGTGTTAAAAAAACGTTGTGTTGTAATGAAATGATTTTCACTTTACTTATCAGTGTTTTTAATATTCTGTCTGATTTGCAGACTGGAAGCATGAAAACCAATCTGCCCTAACGTCTTCAGACTGCTCTGTGGACCTACCTGTCCTACCTGCTTTTCTAATTAAACTCGTTTGTATTAAAGTATTTGATCACCACAACATGCTGATTGTTTTGGGTCAAAGAAAAACTTTACCCTGAAGCGATCACGTCACTTTTTGTGGGCTGATATCCTCATGAATGTCGAAAACAACTCCAGACTTAAAAATAATCTGAACCTATTTCAGATGAAGTGACCAAAAAGAAACCAACTCAGTGGAAATTCATCAGTCCTTGAATATTTATTCAGAATATTATAAAGGTCTGGTTATATTTCAGCATCTTCAGTCTTTTTGGATAATATGAATCGATAAGAAAAAGGGGTTAAAATGGAGTTTAGTCCCTTTTCTATAGGATTGTTTAAAAGAAGCATTTTGCAAAAAAAAAGAGGAAAAACCTGAAAAAGTTTTCAGTTTATTTCTTTATTCAGACTCAAATAACCCTATTTAAGTAATCACACAGAGAAATACTGAATGTCTCTACCTGTTTCAAGACATTTTTGATTCACTTTGTTGGGATTCGTTTTATTTTTATAAAAGATTGAAAACCCCTGTTGGAGACTAGTCGGTGACGTTCACAAGAAAATACTCTAATTTTCCTCTGCAGTCTCGCTGATTTGTTTGTGTTTGTAACCAGCTGTGTGGCCTCATTTGTGGCAGGCAGTTTTTAAAAATCTCAGTGTATTTTTTGTTGCACAGCTGGCAGAACCACATTGTAAGCCACGAACCCTGCAGGGTTCTGTTGCCCACCTCAGACCACCTTCTACCTGCCTCGGCTTGCTGTGTGCCCACTCTGGCAGCTGCGCCCACATTTAGGATTTAATCTACACTTCTGAAATGAAGATAGACGGGTTCAAACCAGTTCTTTTTTAATAATTATTATCATCAGTGGGGTTTCTGAGCATTCAGGGTTGTAGTTTTAAATGTTTTGTGTCAGAGGAGCTCTCCTGCAGGAGTTAAGTTACGTCTCAACTTTGTGACCAGGCTGCAGGCCTCTGCAAGTCACGCCAGGGAACTGAGAACCCCTCGCAAACGTTTCGAGACATTTCGGAAACTTCCTCGTGAACGCCGTTCGCCAACGAGTCTCCAGCAGTCGCAGCCCAGTGAAACTTCCTGTGGGCTCCTGGATGTTCGATTTAAACTTCAACCAAATCCTGAAAAAACTAGTAATACTTCTATATGTTCACATACAGTCAGACTTCAACAATGTAAACTAAAACATAAGCATTTAGAGCAGAGCTGTAATGTTTCCGACGATCCTGGGAACTGAGTTCAAAGAAAATCCCTGATCTGACCCGGGCAAGTCTGTGAGTTGGCTCGGATTGACCCAGCAGCCATCAGATCACACATCCCGAGGTGGTCGTTGCGCCAGTGCCTCAAAGTCCACTGTGGTCACAGTTTAAAGGGATTTGATCTGAACCAGCAGGAATAAGACGACACGTTTTACGAGCGCTGACTTGTTTTCTGCGAAGCTCTTTTGTTTTGGGATGATATCTGACCCCGGTCTAAGGTTGGATGACGAATCACATTTACAGCATTGTATTATGTAAACACATTATTCCTGTTTGAATGAACCACTGAATGAATATTTGTCTCCTTTTCTTTTCTCTGTCCGTTTCCTGCAGTGAGAGAAGGCATGAAGACATCATCTTAGTCATCAGTCATGGCCGATAAAAGGAAACTTCAAGGTGAGGCTTCTGACTTTGCATGCACTCAACATGCATGTTTGTGTTTGCATGTCTCTTGAAAACTCCTGAGCTGATGCAGATAAGCGTCGGGGTGATTTGTTTTGGCCTGATCCAGTGCCAGTCGGGTGAGGTGTTCCTCAGATTTCCGTGCAATGAACGCCACGTTGTTCACAGACGCGTCGCAGAGTCTCTGCGGTTTGTTTCGCTGTGATTTGATGCTCCCCTGATGGCGTGTTTGGTTGTGTGTCACTCAGGTGGCGTTAGGACAAACATCCAGCGTCCTCTGGGGATGTTTTTGCTGTGCGATCACTCACAGTAAAAACATGTTTCAAACAGAAGCAGACTGTAAACAAAAATCCCGTTCGGTTGTGTAAGGTTGGAGGTTTTTGGCTCCAGCTGCAGTACCGTTCTTCACCTGTCTTTACGCTTTAAAAACACATTAAAAAAATGGAAAACACATCTAAAATGGTTTTTATTCTGGATTTCTTTGTTTTCTGTTGCTGGGGAAAAGTATACCCACTTTCCACTTTTTATTTTAGGTTCCCAGCTGGTTAAATTTGTGACCTCTTGTCTGATTTTTGTTGCAGCTTTAACAGGAATGTCCTGATTGGGGTCACTGAGTCCACCTGAACTCATCTGTATTGTTATACATCAGCTGTAGCAGCCGAAACCAACATAACACTTAGCTTATTAGCATATCAGTGCAGACATGTAAGAAAGTAACACCGCAGCGTTTTAGTAAAACAATCAACAACAAATCAGAGCGAGATGAACCGAACCAAACGGATTCAGTGTTAAAGAAGGAAATACATTCTTAGTTTTAGCTTTTTAATCTAAGCTGCTTCTATTTAAGATGTCCCAGTTAATAACCTTTTTTACTTCTTACCATATTTATTTAAGATAGTTTTGTTTTATGATTGATTATTTTTGTAAAACTGTTAAAGAGTGTCCTGTAAAAAGAAAACCAATAGTATCTGTGTGAAACTGGAAAATGATTCTTTGCCTTTTTTGCTTATTATTTGTTTGTTGACATAAAAAACAATGTTAGGATAATTCAGTTTATTTATATAGTGTCAGTTCACAACATCAGTCATCTCAGAGCACTAAACAAAAAAATCCCTCAACTCCAAATCATGAATTTAATTTCATCTAAAACAGATTCAGATTAAAATCTAGTTTCAGTCATTTTATTCTAATTAAGGTTCATTGCATTCACATGCAGTACGTTCATAAACATGATAAAAGTTTGAATAAACAAAGGTTATTTTCCGTATCACGCTGCAGCACCTGTCAAGTGTGTAACATGTAGATTAAATCTATTTGAAGACGTTTATTCGAGCTGTCGTGTGTGTGTAGCTGCAGCTGTGTGTCGGGATCAGCCTCTGCAGCGCCGCTTAAATGATTCATTCTGGACATAAAAGTTTGATCAGACATCCCCGATGTTTCTGTCCAGTCGAGCCTGGCATCTGTGGGTGTATTTGTTCCTGCTTTCTGTTTCAAACAGCTAATTCCTGATTATTACTTTATATAAATCCAGTTTAAAGTCTTTTATGGGGGTTTCTTCTGAGAAACTTGATTCTGTAGCTTTACTGGTTTGGAGCAGTTTGGTTTCTGAGTGTTTGCTCTTCCTGTCCTGGTTCAGTAAATAGGAGATTGTGCAGAAAGTGAGGTGTTGTCACTGTGAAAGTCTGCCTGTGACGCTGCGTAGCTGTCAGAGCGTTCAGCCTTCAGACGTTTAGGATAAACTCTGCACGCCCTCCGTGCTTCTGCCATCTTCTCTGTGCTTTTATTTCAAACAAAGTCTGAAGCCACAACAAGCTGAAAACCTCAAGGCTCAACCCGCCCGCAGAAACAAACTCTGATGTCATTTTCAGCACTTTTGTTATCTTTGCAGCTTAAAAAAAGGCAGTCATTTTGTGGTCTCCCTCATGCTAAGAAACCAAAAACACACGTGACTTTGCAAAAATATTTTCCTGAAACGGACGAGGTCAAACAGCAGCGCAGCGTCAGATTCTAATGTATTATTAGAGAGGAGGTGGACTTTCATCTAAAAATACCACAGCGGCTGAAGTATCTGAAGATGAAAGCAGGTAAAGCCCGGAGTTAACCCGGAGTTTGTAAAGCTGCAGCTGCTCCTCCCTCCCAGAGACAAAGAAACAAAATCACAATCATATAATCATTAGAAATATCAGCTGAAGTTGGACGTATTACTGATGAGGTTTTATAAAAGCAGAAAGATTCATTTTGTTTTGAAAGTTCCAGGTAATTCCTGAAGTACTTCCTCCAGCACAGATCTGTTTTTTACCCCAGTTTTTGGTCCTGGTTCCTGAAAATCATCATTTCCCTCCAGCTTTCATGTTTTCTTTTTTAATTTAGTGTTTAATTCATGTTTAGGACTTTTTAATTACATTAAAGGAGGTTTGTACGTGTGTCAGAGTTTAATGTTTGTTATCTTTAAATATGAGAAGAAAACATCTATTGGAAATATTCAAAAACATTTGAATTTGTAGGCAGAGCCTCCAGGATTTTATCCTTTTTGGGTGTAAACTTGAAGTTAAATTAGAAAGTAAAAAGCTGATTACAGTTTGTAAAATTAACATTCAGGAGCAGATTCAGTTGTGTGTAAAACACTATCAGAGAGGACATAATGAGACTAAACGTGGTGCTTTCTTGTGTGTATTTTGTTGTGAGTAAATGATCTTTATCACAGGATGAGGGTTGGTGTGAGTCTGTGAAATGTTGGTGAAGACAAAGACTAAAACGAGGAGTTTCCTTTTCTGTCGCTCTTTAATCTGTTTGCCTTCGCCTGCCCTCCGTCAGCTGCAGTTTAAAATTCTGGGAATTATCTGCCGTTTATGTGATGTTAGACACACGTGTGTGTGTGTGTGTGTGTCACTGTTCGCTCGCAGGCCTTTTATAAAATGTATTTTTTATAAGCCGTCAGCTCCAGTTCAGAGGTGATTCGTTTTTCTCTGACGTGTTTCTTGTTTTTACTCCGAGCTCATCAGTCGTCCTCTTTGGAAAAACCAGAAACTTCTGAGCAAAACCTCTCAAACAAAAAGCACCGAATGGATTTTATTTTATTAATAAAAAAAGAAACTCAACTAACAGCGGTGCCTGTATGAACCAAATTTATACAAATAAACCAAACGAGTTCAACAAACGCGTTTTTGTTTGCTTGGTTTTGTTTTACATTTTTATCAGAGGAGGAAAGTCGTGTGCGTGTCTTCACACAAAACACTCAATCACTCATCAATTCTAAATAAAGTATTTCTATTTATTTATTTTTCTCTTCCAGGTGAAATAGATCGATGTCTGAAAAAAGTAGCGGAGGGAGTGGAGCAGTTTGAAGACATTTGGCAAAAGGTGAGAAACTGTTTGGTTGTTAAAGACTTCATTGTCAAATTCTGGTTTTGGTGGAGTTTATAGGTGCATAAAGCATGAAAAAGAAGAAAATGATCATGTCAAAACCACTGATATTACATGTTTAAAATGACTAAATATGTTCTAAAATCATTTCCTAATGATTCTCTAATAATATTAACTATAATATATACATATAATATGAATTTGTCTGATTAAAATGTGTGAAAAAACAAAACAAATGACAGAATTTTCTGTGTGAAAGTTTAAAACCTTCTTTTTTTAATAAAATTCCTCAAAAAACTATATTTTTATTTGCTTTATTTTGAGCTCTTTGGTAAATAGGTTGTACTTTTTTCACTCATGAGACCAGAAAGTTGTTTTTTTGTTTTCTACAAGCTGAAACCACAGGAGCTGCAGAATTGCAATTATTTCTGCAGCAGATAAACAGACTCTGTAAATACAGCTGTCTTTAAAATGATTCTGCTCATAAAGATGGAGAATATTATTAGTTGTTTGTTTTCTGCATCATATTTTATATTTTATCATTAAACATTTGATCATTCAGAAGTTTTCAATGTAATTGTCTTGGTTTTAGAAGATTGTTTTCTTATTTTATAATCCTTTTTTGTTTATCTGTTTGTCTTTTAGTCATTTAATTATCACCTTTGGACCTGAAACTTTTCATAAATCAAAATGCCTTAAAGTCTTCCTTCTAAACATATGAACACACCTGTAAAGACTCCACTGTACCTGTGTTTCTGTTCATTAATGTAAAATTAATGTTGCTGTTCTGCTCCAGAACCTGTTTGACCCTTTATTTCTGTTTTTATTTCTGTTTCTGTTTCTCAGCTTCACAATGCAGCCAATGCAAACCAGAAGGAGAAATATGAAGCTGATCTCAAGAAAGAGATTAAAAAGCTACAGGTAAGAGCGGGGGGGTTGTTAACCCAAGAGTCAGACTTTATAACTTTAGGATATTCACTATAAGGATCACTGTGTTTTTGGTTGTTAAAAAAGAGGTTTTTGTTGAGGAATAAACAGTTTGGAGCAGCAAGTCTCAGATCTTTTTGGTTTTAAAGTTGACCTACTTTTCACCTCTCCGCCTGAGTCCCTAAACGTGCACACATTCAGAGCCTCACTGAGTGAGTTGTCCTGCAAACTTTCCTCTAATTTATTGGTTCAGTGACACAAGAAAACCAGGAAAGCTTTCAGACTAAAACCAAACATGCCGTTGGTTAGCATTAGGTCTAATTCTGTTTCCACCTGGTTTTCTGCACACGTCTGTGTTCGGAAACTGTGCCACCTTTGAGACTCTCTGTTTTCACAGCCGCCCACATGTCGTCGTAAGCTTTGTCATTTCAGGACCAAGAGGCGTTGAGGGGTTCTGTGTACAAACAAACCAAAGTGAGAAGATGATCACACAGACACTGACATCATCAGGGCTGCAGATTAGGACCCTTTTGGTGCATTTTGCCACCATTTTTGGAGGCGGAGAATCAAAGTTTCCTGCAGCTTCCACGTGCTCATGTTTAGTTTTGTGTTTCATCGTCATATCGTGTAAAACAGCAATGAGTGGAAATTGCGTGTGTCAGAAAGGACAAGCGCTCGGGAGGACGTCGTTTTAACAATGAGGTGTGGAAACCTTTCCAACCTTTCTCTGTCAATAAGTCGCCAGCTGTTGCTTTTGCTTTTAACACCTGGTTAATTTTTCAACAAAATGATTCATTCATGGCCTCCAGGACCACTACAGGTATTTCTAAAAAGGGAAAATGGAGGAATCAGCTGCTGATCTCGGTTCAGATAGCCAAACAGTGTTTTTTGAAGTTCATGTTGCAGAGCTGCAGGAACACAAGGGTTACCATCTCTTCTTCAGCAGCCTGATGCTTTGACCCTGCAGGGACAGAAGCACGGATCATGTTGATCGGTCTGCAGAAGTCAAATTTACAGCAGCACAGTCTGACACTTTGTGAAGATTCAAGCTGCTTCTGGTACTGATGAAATAAATGAATCACCTTTAATTGATAATGATGTTGTAGAAACAACAGAGTGTGCAGTTTATCACCAGGGAGATTAGGATGTCAGACATTTCACTTCAATCAATATGAAACGTTATTATTGGACGGTTTGGGTTTTTTAATAAATTAATATTTCCCTGAATTATCCTTCCAGGTTTTAATAAATCAGCACATTTTAGTGGCAGGACATATAAAATGATTCATAGCTTAATTACCAGTTGGTTATAATTTAATAACTAGTTTGCATTTCGACACAAACACACAGCTGAATAATTCCAGGTCAAAGTTCAGCAGAATTAAAGTAACAAAGGCTTCTTTTAAAAATTCCTTTCATTTTCCCTGTTTGTTTGGGTTTTTTTTTTTTAGTTTTTTAGTAAACACAAGAAACCCAGACTCTTAAAGAGAGTGTTCAGTGATCAGACTGACAGCTCTCAACAACACAAACTGCATACCGTCCTACAGATTTCTAGTTTTCCTTACATTTCCCGGTACGGGACTCCCTGTGGAAGCCAGCGATGTTGGTGATGTTGGTGATGTGGGCAGAGAAGATGTCTGGTTTGACAGCCGTGTAAAAGAAGCCATCAGTGTCAAACAACACAGAGGAGGTGGTCTCAGGTTTCAGGTTTGCAGCTTTAAATCTAATCTCAAGACATTTTCACACCAGTTCACACCTTGATGCATGCCGTAAAGACACAAACAATGACTTTAATGACCCTCAGGAGATGTGGGAGGCAGACTCGTAAATAAATAACCCAGCAGCTTATCAGGTTGGAGTTTTGAACAGAGAAAGCTCCTCTGATAAAACATCTTCTCTGAACTGGAAAATTAACTACTTTTCCTCTGCAAATGTCTCTCATTTAACACAATAATCTCTAGGAGGCTGAAAACATATTTGCAAAGTTTTTTTTAAGCTAATAGTGACTTAAAGGTATATTCTGTCACGTAGAGTAAAAAAAGATTTCCATTTGTTGGGTTTTATTTCCTAAGTGAGAGGGTTCAGATGGTTTACTGATGCCCAGACTTCCAGGTGTGTTTGTGTGTCGGACAGGGAGTGTTGGATTTCGTCTTCCTCAGCCAGAAGTGCTGTTTGTGCTTGTGCTGCCATCTCTGCGTTGTCATGACGACCGAACTCCAAGCCAAGCCCGCGTGACATCAGTCTCACCGTCCATGACTGTTAAAGACGAGTCTCTGCACGTGTAACAAAAGTCACTGATGTGTTCCTCTCCCCCGTCTTCTTCTTCTTGTCCCTCAGCGTCTTCGAGACCAGATCAAGACGTGGGTGGCATCCAACGAGATCAAAGACAAGAGGCAGCTAATAGAGAACCGCAAACTCATAGAAACGGTGAGTAGGAACCCGTCACGTGATCTTTATTAGCAGTTTTCCTCTCAGAAAAACTGTGGAATGGTTTTAAAAACACAATGAAAACAAATTTGCCCTCAATGTTTAAATAATCAATAATCAGTCATTTTCACTTTGAGGAAATCAGTGGAATCAACATTTCGAAGGCTTTTTTATACCTGAATTAGTCGTAGAGCAGAGTTAAATAGGTTAACAAACAAAATAAATGGGCTAAAAATGAGTGAAAAAGCAGCCAAAGTCAGGCCTTCAGAAAAATTGGGAATATGCTGATCAAACCTACTTTAAAAACTGTGGTGGATTGGGATGTTGGGTTGCTTTTTTATCATCATTATAAATTTTTTAAAAGCCACGTTTTTACTTTGTTTCTGTATTTATCGTCCTTCAGCAAATGGAGCGGTTCAAGATCGTGGAAAGAGAAACCAAGACGAAAGCCTATTCGAAAGAAGGGCTTGGTCTCGCCCAGAAAGTGGACCCGGCACAGAGGGAGAAGGAGGAAGTCGGGACGTGGCTGACGGTGAGCTTCAAAATGAAAGCTTAGGAGAGGACCAGAGGTGCTGGTCTTAGCATCATATCAGCAGATTTTTACTGTAAACCTGCAGAAAACCGACTTTTATGGTAAAACTGAGAGTTTCAGTGATACTGCATGAACAGATGGAGTTAAGCTGAACAAAACATTAAAAGGGATAAAAATAAAAAAAGTAGTTTTTAGCAGAAACAAAATTACAACTAAAAGTTTTCTTTTAAAATGATTCACTTTTATTGTCTTTTACTAAACAGCAGGTTTGATCAATCAGTTAATCAGTTAAGTGATGAAGTTCAACTATTAGATAACAAAACAAACAGTTTGATGAATGTGTTTAGATTAGAATGAAAGTGTTTGAAGAGAAAACATTAAATTAAATTTGTTTTGTTTATCTTATTTCTTCTCACGGGCTTCACATTCATCTGAGTTAAGCTGCTAATTCTGACAGATTTTACAAAACTGCACAATTCTTACTTCTTTAACTTTGATCTAACTTTACAGAGTAATTGTGCAGTAAAATAGTCACTTAGAGAATCATAATTTTTGTCATTTAGCTGAGCTAATGTTAAATTTTCAGTTTATTTGTTTTCTCCGATCTAAAGAGTTAAAGCTTCTAAATCTGTGCTGTTAGAAAAAAGAGCATTGAATCCTTTTATAATCCAAGGATTTAAATCATGTTACAGCTCTGTGAAGTAAAATCTGATGTTTCTGTTTTGGTTGTCAGAACACGATAGACACGCTGAACATGCAGGTGGACCAATTTGAGAGCGAAGTGGAGTCCCTTTCAGTCCAGACCAGGAAAAAGAAAGGAGACAAGGAGGTCAGTCTGCTCTCATCTCTCATCTATGAATCATTCCTCCTCCTCCTCTCTGTTCAGATCTGCTGGTTGGTCGTCCTTCTCCTCGTTCTTTTATCTCCCCGTCTCCTTTGTGGCAGAGAGGTTACACGGAGAGCTCTCCATTCCTTTTGTGTCTCTGGGCTGACCAAGATAATCTCGCTAACCACTTCTCTCCCTTCAAAGTCCTCTCTCAGGACATCATTTATAGAAAGCCTCTTGATGACAGAGTGCGGTCGTTTCAGAGAACTTGCAGTTCCTGCATTAAGGATTCGTATCACATCCCGACACTGTCAGAGAAGTTACTCTCCCTGTTTCTAAGCATGAAGTTTGTTAGAAAAATGAGACCCTGGAGGGTTTATTTTGTCTGTTGCCGGACAGAAACGTAGATCACGGAGCGCTGATAAGAGTTTCAGGTCGCCTATTAAACAGGAAAACAAAATCATGATGTCCTGAATGAATAACACAAAGGTCTGACAGCCTGGCTTACATGATGATGAATGTTTCTGCGTTTGGTCCTGCAAACACACGGTGCATGAAGGTATAAAATAAATCTCAACCACATCAGCTTGGTTTGCTTCCGTCCATGGAAAAGTTTAATAAATCCTAAACTTAGTTTTAAATGTACATTACAGTTCCTCTGAGGTTTGTCTTCACGTCAGCATGAATTACAAACGTTTCCTCCCAGAAGCTGTTTGACTTCTGATCTCGAATAAAATCTATTCTGTTTATTTTTACTGTGGAAAGTTTTGAATTAGCAGGAATTGTTACTGTATATAAAACAGGATAATAACTAATCCATCCGGCTTGTGGAACTATTAAAGTAATAAAATGTCTCATTGCGCTCTGTGGTAAATCAGAAACAAACATTGTAGTTTATTTTGAAGTACTTCCCCAGACACTTACTGGAGTGTATTAATACACAACTTTAAGTGGTCTCTAATCAACCATTTATTTTTATTTTTGTTGTCTTTCCTGAGAAAATAGCCTCTGGGGAAAGAAAATAGTTTATGAAATCAGCATCCAGAACTTTCATGTCTTCATTTAGCTACATAATAGTTTATTAGATCCTGAATGTAAAATAATTTTCCCCCCAGCACAGCAGATGTCCAGATTTCACAGCTAAAACAGATTAAATTACATTTAAAGATAGTTTCAGCTGTGGGAGTCGGAGTCATATCTCTGCTGCTCTGAGGAAGCTCCGTTTTTACGTCTGTCACAGCAGATTTTTATCAGACCTGCTGCTGGACAGGTGGTTTCCATCTGAGGGGGGTCTTACTTCCATGACAGCTGACTTTCTGAACTGAAGCTTTTAGGCTAACATTTCGTTTCCGACTTTAAAGGCCTGGAAGTTGAGTCTGAAAAATGTAATATTTATTCCTCAAACTTTGTGGACTTGGCTTTTTACTTTACAAGTGTTTAAAATCCCTTTTAATTCCAGATAAATATAAAACAATCTATATTTTATTTAAAGTCACGTGTACAAATGAACGTTCTGCACTTTCTCTGCCTTCTGCTGACTTTTTTTGCATTAAACTCTGATTTGATTTATCACTGAAAGAGTTCAGTTTTGTCCTGTTGGATCAGCGCGGTCGCCTGTTAGGAAGCTGAGATGAAACACATTAATATTCTCAGACCCTCTTAATGCTGTCCAGCTGCACCTGACTGGCAGTGAGTGTTTTCATTCTATCAGTAAATCCAGATATGTGGAGTTTTGTTCATACATCCCTGGAGCACAGTTGGACGATAAACTCCTCAGGTTGTAAGTGCTGTTCCCAAAACCTTCAGATGATGTGAGGAATTACCAGAGAAGGACTTGTCTGATTAAAAATTGAAATCAGAAGTGGTTCTCTGCCTGCAGACTCCAGTAGATCATGCATGAGGCTGTAAAATCCACATAAAGCAGCAACTAACGCTCCGATCTTCACTTATCACTCGTGCTTCCTCTCCTGTTTTCATGTCTGTTCCTTGTTGTGACTAACAATTATTGAAGGTTTCTGTTCTGCTGTGGAACACACATCTGCAGCCTGCACAGGTTTTGTAAATGTTCTTTTTACGTCAGAATAAAACCCAGATCTACCCCCCTCCCTCCCTGGTCTTACTTTACAGAAGCAGGATCGGATCGAGGAGCTGAAAAAGTTCATTGAGAAGCATCGGTACCACATCCGGATGCTGGAGACGATACTGAGGATGCTGGACAACGACTCAGTGCAGGTTGAAGCCATCAAAAAGATCAAGGTTTGTTTAATTAGCAGCGAGAGATCATCGACCTCGCTTCTTTTCCTCGCTTTGCATTGAGCTCAGGGAGATAAAACCCCAGAATAAAACACAGCAGCTGCAGTTCTCATTACTTTGATCACAGTAAACCTGAATGATTGAAACTGTGGTTTTGTTGCTCAGTTGTCCCTTTTATATTTATTTATTTCCCAAAGGACGATGTGGAGTACTATATAGACTCATCGCAGGATCCAGACTTTGAGGAGAACGAGTTCCTTTATGACGACCTGGACCTGGATGACATTCGTACGTAGAGAAGCTGGAGACCATCCTTCATGTGTTTGTTTCATATTTGTTGATCACACAAGAAATCACAGAAATATAAAACAAATCATCTGCTGGTAGAAACAGAAGAAAGCCACAAACTAATCTTGATTTTGCATGTTTCTTTTATTGAAACATCCTCCTGAAGAGTCAACGTTGAACAATCTTTGGGTCATTTTGTGGTTTTAGTGTATTGGAGGTGTTGAAAAAGTGTTGTCCAACAGAGGTTTTTGTATGATTATACTTGCAGTTTTCTCTGCAGACCCCTGCAGGTCACATTTTGTAACCGAAGAACTGAATTTGGCTGACGTTCCAGCAGATAAAAGTTCCCGATTGTTGCTGAACTCTTCTTTTCTCTGTCTGCGCCGCCTGCAGCTCAGTCGCTGGTCGCCACCTCCCCGCCGGGGCACTCGCACTTGGAGGACGACATCTTCCAGAACTCCAGCAGCACGCCCACCTCCACCACGTCATCCTCTCCCATCCCCCCTTCGCCTGCCACTTGCACTACGGTAGGACACCTTCTGTTTCAGTTTGTAGTTTTTGGTCTCTGCACAGTCCGCGCAACAAACAAACAGCAGGAAATGATTCTTTTTCTGATATTTCTGTGAGATTAAACGTCTTTTTAACTTTTATTTTTGTTTGCTTTTGCATTTCTGTTCCTCCTATTTTTTATTCTTTAATATTATGACAATTATAAAACACACATCTTTAAAAATCCACAGACAGAAAGAAACTTTAAATGGTTTTGCTCCAAAATAATCGCTTGGATAATGTCTTAATTGACCTGAAAAGCTTGTCACAGTAACAAAGGTAATCATAGAGAATTAAATCCGTTGTTACAGTCACCTGAAGTCAGGTGAGGTCGTTATCTAAAACATAAGCAGAAGATAATTGTCTCTGTAGCTATTGTAGTTTCCCGTCATCTGCTCTCATTGTTCCGTTGTATTGTCTTCCTCTCTGCCCACATTCAGCCTGTAGTGAGAGTACTTATTAGATCTCTAATAGAGCCGCAGCACACCATCTATTAAAGAAAATCTGCTCTTGTATGAAAAGAAACGTAAAAAAACGGGATAACAGCATGTTACTATGAATCCTGACTAATGTGGAGGTGTCTCAAAGTTGTCTGAGTGAAGTCAAAGATAAAACTTCTGAATATTTCAGAGGATTTCTTGCTCTTCAAAGCTTCAGCCTAAACGTTGGTCAGAACTTTCCAGTTTTAGCAGGTTTGCACTGTTCGTTTTCGTATTGATTTTAAAGTTTGAAATGGTTTGGCACCCAATTATTTGATCGAACTGCTGGACTTTTATAACCTAAATAGCACTGTGACCATCCAGCCAGATGCTCTTCGTTCAGCTGAGGGCTGAATTAAAGCACAGAGGGGATCAGACTCTGGAAGGATCTGTCCCTTGAGTCTTTTAAATCCCGTCTGAAAACTCTTCTCTTCACGTTGGCTTTTAAATCCAGTTCAGTTTGAGTCCAATCAAGTCTTTATGCTGTGGTGTTTATTTGTTTTACCTTCTTTTTGGTCCTTTTTTTATTATATTTGATGTTTTCATGTTTGATTTTATTGTATTTATGTTTTTTTTTCCTGTAAAGCAGTTTGGATAGCCTTGTTGTTTATAAATATGCTGCAGAAATAAAATCGACATTGACTTATTTTCTCTGCATCGTCAATCGTTCCCAAAGTTAGGATCAAGACCCCTCAGTGGGCCGTGAAACGCTACATGGGTTGTCTTCAGATAATCTCCAGTTATCTTATTTTAAATACTTGCTATTAGCAGCAGCTCGTATAAAGAGCTACGGTGAAGTTGGTCCTCTGACTGGAAATGAACGTTTTTGGTTTTTCCTTCAGGAGAACTCAGAAGATGACAAGAAGAGGGGGCGTTCCACAGACAGTGAAGTTAGCCAGGTTTGTATAAAAAACACTCCTAACAAATCTGTCATATTTTTACTTACTTTTAGTCCAATATTCTAATCCTGATCCTAAACCCTTTAAAAAACTCATACTTTGTTGAATCTTTTATAAGTCTGTATTCAGTGTTGAGTTCAATTTTTGACTTGTTTTTTGTTTGTTTATTTATTTGTCCATAAATATGACAGGTTTCTGACAAATGAACCATCACTGAAGTTTTGTTTTTGTGTTGAATTAAGTAAAAAAGCATTGATTGGTTAAAAAGTGACCAAAATATGCTTGTAGAAAAAATGGAATTGGTCAAAGTCAGAATGAAGCTCAGCTTCATAAAAATTGGAAATTAAAATCATCTTTGGTGCATTTCTGGACTTTACTTTGATCAAACTTGACAATGAGACGGATGACCCTCTTTCTTTCTTTTCCAGTCACCTGTAAAGAACGGGAATCCCTCCTCTTTGTTGTCTTCCTCTTCCTCCTCTTCTTCTTCCGTCTCGGGACTGACCTCATCCTCTATGATCTCTATGGCGACCATCGCTGGCGGGGGAAGCAGCGTCTCTGGGGGCAGCAGTCATCACAGCAGCATCTCCAACACTTCGGCTGGCAGCTACAGTAACGCCACCCAGCAGCCGCCCCACCCGTCGGTGCAGCAGCAGGCCAAAAACTCAGCCAGCTCTTCGGCTCCCATCTCCAACTCCAGCGCCTCCACCAACAGCCACAGCGCCTCCTCAGCATCCTCGCCGCCAAATGCCAGCACACAGGGGCTTCTCACTTCGAACTCCCAGCCCCAGGCTCCCTCGGGGCCCACGTCGACCTCCAACAGCCTTGGCCTCAGTCTGGGACTCTCTCTGGGGAAAGGCATCATGTCCAGCTCCATCACCACCAGCCCGATGTCGGGGGGCCTCGGCCTGTCAGGGATGCCGGCATCTCTGAGCACCATGGCAGGCCTTCTGTCCAGCTCCACCCCAACCCCTTACGCCCAGGCAGCCGCCTCCGGCACGGGCAGCTCAGGCTTACCGGGCTCCCTGGGAGGTGTCAGCACTACGACAACCAACAGTGCGTTGGGCACCATTGGCAGTGGAAGCATCACAGTCGGCGGGCCGACGTCCTTGACAGGAGGCATGCTTGGTGCGGTTCCAGGAGTGGGCAGCATCGGCTCGGGAATTCTGGGTTTGGGTTCTGGTCAGTCGGGGATCCCAGTGCAGGGACCTTCCCTGGTGTCACAAAGTCCCGTGGGAAGTTTAGCTCCAGGAAGTGGGATCGGTGTTATCGGAAGCAACGGCGGCAGTTCGGGGTCGACAGGAAGCGGAGTAGTGGGAGGGAGCTCGTCGCTGTCAGTTCGACCCCCGAGCCAACAGAAGCAGAACGGTAGCACCAGTGAGTATCTGATGGCCACTCAGATTACATCTGTTTACCAAAGGAAGACAAAGATTTCTGACATTTTCTTAATTTTCTGGACAAACATCTGGAGACAGGAAGATAATTAAACATATTAAGGCCTCTTTAAAGTTTTGAAATAATAAAATATCCACAGTTGTGTTTAATAAGTTGATCAGCAAATACATTTGTAAGAAATGACACCATTTAGAGCTGTCTGTACGTACGACACTTACCACCTGTCTGAAACTTTCCTCAAGTCAAGAATTTTATTTGACAACTTTTAAATCAGAAGGAAAGCTGGTTCTCAATAATTTATGTTTTTCTGAAGGTTTTTAAATTAGTGTTGGATGTAATTATCAGCTTTTAGGAAGAAAGACAACATAAAACTGAGTCTCTCATCTAGTTCTGCTTTGTTTGCTCCCAGTAAAAGTGAAGCTCAAGTTTTTTACTCGTCTGATCGAGAACATCCTCCTCCTTCTTTAGGGACTGAAGAGTATTCTGCCGTTCCTCTAGATCTATTCTGATTTTTTAAATGTTTATGATGTTTAATTTGTGGATTTAAATCGGTTCTCAAATTAGGATTTTTGAAGCGTTAAAAATCTCTCCTTGATATGTGTTTTTTTTTTTCGTTTTCCAGGTTACAGTGCTGTGGTAGCAGACAGCACAACAGACTCCGCCCTCAACAGTGCCACCCAATCTCAAAGCAGCCAATCCTCATCGTTGACCTCCACAGCCAATCAGCTGTAAGTATAAAGTCCATATTTGGCTCTCATCGTTTCTTATTTAGCACCAAAAAAAGCTCCAAACAGCTACCAGAGGTGGGAATCTTTAGGCAGCACATGATTAAATTACCAGTCAGATCGCTGCGAAGTAATTATAAATCAATTATCATTTCATTTTTATTATCTGTGACTAATAACAGACAATAACATCTCACACAACCCTATTAATCACAGGCTGTTGATCAAAGGTTAGCATAGATGCTAACCTAACATTGAAAACACCATAGAAAAGCTAACACAAAGAACATTGTGTTCATCAATGGAAATTTAAACACAAATCAAACATTTCGAGGTCATTATTAAAGTCAGTCATGTTATGCTAACTTCTATGATTTACAAACTTTTATTTTTCAGGGTTCAGAGAAAAAAAAGGTGTGAAAACACTGCAGCTATGGCAACAGTATTAGGGTAATCAGCACCTACTCTGCAGATTCTCTCAGAGTGTCAGATTAATGCTAACAGAACAGGTTTTTGACGTTTGCAGTGCATCTATGGTTAGATTTTAACCCCACCCCTACCAGCTGCTGGTCTTTCTGAGTCTGATTAAAGCCCCTCTTCCTCCTCCCAGGAAGGACACTGGTCCCAGTTTACTGGGTTCTTTGAGTTTGTCGTCCAGCTCCCCGTCACCGGCCTCCTACAGCGAGGCTAAAACATCAAGCCTGCTGAACGGACCACTGTCCTACTCACCGCCCGATACCATCAAGGTGAGGGACACGATGCACTCAGACTCCCGTCATGATCTTCACAGGTGTTTTTCTTTCCTTTATGAGCGGCTGGGTTAATAAAGAGGATGTTATACAGATAACAACTTTATCTCCATCACTATTATGTAATTTCTTTAAAACTTCATTCGACACTGAGCCTCGACTTGTGGAGAAGACTAAACTCGCAGCAGGATTTCTTTTTCTTCAGGAGATAGGAGCTGACACCTCGAGGTTCTACACCGATGTTAAATCAGTTCACATCGTTCCACATTAGAAGACATTTACCTCAGCTTTTATAAAGGATTGAAGCTCATTTATATGTTAGATCATTGAGGTTTGTTGATACAAACGAGTCTAATCTGAAAATACTCTCATCCTTTTCGTAGTTATTGTGCATTTGCTTTATTTTTAGCCTTTCTTTGTCAGTTTTGAAATCCTTCCTTAAATGTCTGACATCATTTGTTTGTTTGGGGAGGGCAGGGGAGTAAACAAAACAAACAGCTTAAAAGATGAATTCAAGTCAGTGATCCAAGAACTCTCGTTTCCTCGTCCAAGCAGCTCCAGCCACTGTGTGCGCACATCCGGGAGAATCTGTTTTCCCATGAGTCTCTCTGTCTGTCCTCATCAGCCCCAGGAGTCTCTGAGCAGCCTCAAGTCTATCTCCGACCAAGCAGCACTCAGCTCAGGGATCGAGGGAGATGTGGCCTCCCTGCACCTTACTCCAGGTAGGACGCTCTCCGACATGGAGGAGAGGGTTGCCACAGAGCAGAGATAAAAAAGCTGCAGTCTAATGGACCTAAATGTCATCTCATCTCCTGCAGCTGATATCATCCTGTCTCTCTCTTTGTCTCTTCTGCCACTACACCCCTGCTTTTGTCCACCCCCCACCCTTTCATTTCTTCTTACTTTTACCCTTTACTTTCTAATTGTTTGTCTCTCCTCCTGGTCGTCCTCAGACATCTTCCCCAGCAGCACTACGGCCCCGTCAGGCCCATCATCAGCACCTCAGCCCTCGCTGTCAGAGGTCAGCATCCTCCCTTCGCTGGGGGTCTGTCCGCTGGGGCCGGTTCCCCTTTCCAAAGACCAGCTGTACCAACAGGCCATGCAGGAGGCCGCGTGGATGCACATGCCCCACCCGTCCGACTCCGAGAGAATCAGGTGCAGTACAGCTTCACAGCGTCACAACCACCTCAGTGTTCAAGTCTCTGACAGCGTTTAAATGTGTTTTTATTATTTATTTTAACAATCCATTAAAAGTAGCCTTCTTTTATACATGTTCCTGGGTAGTGTGTGTTAGTTTAATACATGAATCAGTTAGGTGTAGTCCACTATAGACTGTAAAACTAAAATGCATTTTTAAATCTGCTACTCAGTCTCTGCAGAAGCAAAACAAAACAAACAAAAAACAATCATTAAGCTTCACTTCCTAAATAAACACAGTTAACATGTCGTTGCCTCAGCTTGTTACAAGAATCCATCAAGATTGTATGTTTTTATTACCGTATTTTCCGCACTATAGGGCGCACTGGATTATAAGATGTACTGTCAATGAATGGTCCATTTTCAAACCTTTGTCATATATAAGGTGCATTAAACGAAACAAAACAGCCTCCTGTCTTTTCAGAGAATACTGCACCGATGTAAGCGTCAAGTTTAAACACCTTCGCCGCTCGCTCATGTCTGCACGCCGTGCACAGAGCCCTGCACGACTATAACTGGGCGTTAATGCTGCGAGCGCTGCAGCTTTGTAGTTTACCAAAGTCGTACTAAAACATCACGACTTCTTACATATATAAGCCGCACTGAATGCTTTTAAAGTCGCTGGTATTGTTATTTTTTAAACCAATAAATAAATCAGGCAAATGTTCTGAAATGCAGGTCAAAATATCAGCCAAGACTTGATGTGTTTACTTTATTATACCTTAATAAGTTCACCTTTAGTTTTTTAGTTTTTTTTCTTCGAACATGTAATTATAAAATTCTATTTATGCAAACTGACAATTAAAGTTTTGTTGTAAAGTCTTAAAAATAGAAAATGGTGTAAACAAATCCTATAAAATAGGCTTCACAATGTTGGTCATCATTTAAAAACAAACATTTCAATAATGAGTTGAGTTCATTTTTAAGCTCAGTGAAGTTATAGACCCATCGGTTCCATCTTACTGATGATTCTGTCAGATATGCTTTTTTTTGTACTTTTTGATCTGCACATAGATTCACAGCAGCCACAGTCACAGAATAAAGTAAACTGCTGCCCACGCAGACACAATTGACATTTAAATCCAAACACTTCAACCCTCTTGTCCCACAGTTTCTGTTGGGTTTCGCAGCCGCAGCAGGAAGAGCGTCGCTAAAAGCTGCTGCTGGTTGATTCTGATGATAAGGGAGGATGGGTTAAACAGTTTTCTCCTGAGGAGAGATGTTAAAGATCGGGTGATTTAAAGTCCCAACCTGTCCACATGTGACTCAGATTACTCATTCAGAGCCTCAAACCTGCCATAAAACATATTCACTGTTGACATCTGTCTTTTCTCCTCCACGTTTCAGGCAGTACCTGATGAGGAACCCGTGCCCCACCCCACCTTTCCACCACCAGATGCCACCGCCCCACTCCGACACTGTAGAGTTTTACCAGAGGCTCTCCACAGAGACTCTCTTTTTCATCTTTTACTACCTGGAGGTAACAACAAGTTTCGCTCCTCTTTGACGCGCTCGTACTTCAGAGCAAATGATTTACTGACCTGACACAGAAGAGTTTTTAAAATTAGAAAACCGTAAAAACTTCCTCATCATTCCGCTCGGTCCTTAAGTCTTCTGTTTCCTTTTTCCATCTCTTCCCGTCTGCAGGGCACTAAGGCCCAGTATCTGGCAGCCAAAGCCCTGAAGAAACAATCGTGGAGGTTCCACACAAAATACATGATGTGGTTTCAGAGGCACGAAGAGCCCAAGACCATCACTGATGAGTTTGAGCAGGTTAGTTTGTGCAAACGCAGGTTCTAAAACCTGTAAATGATTGTCGTTACCTGACAAAAATGGCTCCGAAATTATCAAGAAAATCCTGTGAATCTGAGTCGAGAAAGTAGGAAAGTTTAGACATTGAAGTGTGTAGAAACAAGCTAATGGATTCCAACGATTCACTGACCTCAGATTTTTGTAACTCAGATTTCTTTGATGTTTTTATACTGAAGGCTTAGTTTCACGCAACGGGTTTTCTGTTTCAGGGAACATACATTTACTTTGACTACGAGAAGTGGGGCCAGAGGAAGAAGGAGGGCTTCACGTTCGAGTATCGGTACCTAGAGGATCGAGACCTCCAGTGACCCGCACAGAGACAGACGGACAGACAGCTGAGAAAGTAAGAGAGGGACAGATGGATGGACAGACTGATCCGCCTGCTGACATTCCTGGATTTGACCTCGGCTCTCTGAAGGAAGGAGACCGGAGGGCCGGAGCGGGGGGGAGTGGGAGGGGGGACGGATGGGTTTGCAACCCCCCTTCCCCTCCGAGTGACCCTCCACCCCCGCCTTACCATCCTCACCTTGGCAGTTACAACTCCTACCTTGTCACCTCCTTTCTCTTCCTCCTCTCTTTCTCTTCATCATCACACCTTTTTTTTTTTTTTTTTGCGTCCTTTATCGACAGCCACACCCAAAATCCCACCCAGTAATCAGACGATCATCTTGGGTTTTTTTTTGGCTTCATAAGCTGTTGAAATCTCAGCCCCACGAGGACCAAAGAGATTCGGTGAATAACGTGTAAAACAGATTGAACTCCTTCTCGTTTCACTCTGATAAAACAGCTGAAGACTTCCCTGCGTCTGTGCTGCAGCAGCTTCCCAGGCATGCAGTTAAATATGTTTAACAGTTCAGCAGCTAAGCTCCACTTTTTAAAACATATTTACATTCATATAAAGCAGCAGGACAAGAACCAGATGTTAAAAAGGAGGAGATTCCAGCCGACTCAGGATCATTTAACTGGCTTTTATTTTACAGACAGTCGGGTTGAAATTTACCAATAATCAGTAATAATAGCAGAACATGAAATTAAACCTCTGCCTCTAGTTTTACAGTTTACATGGATGAATACAAAGAAAAAGGCAGCAAAAAGCATCTTAGATGTTCTGAATCTGACCTAAAGTTCCTGCATTACTGAGCAAAACAAGAAACAAGAAAAAAGTTTTTAATTCTTTTAAACAAAATGGCCCTTACTTTGAAGATGACTTAATGAAAAGAGATTTATCCAGACCTCCTTTATTGGGTTATATATTTGTCAGATTGAAATTAGAAACGGTAGCTTAAATAAAAAAAATTTGTCATCCTGCTGCTGCTGCTGGGAGGTTTGTTCTCGCCTCAACGAGCTGCCTTCACCTCCCCGTTAACACTACCGCCAGCCCAACATGAGTAAATGTTTACCGTGGGTGGCACCATTCGCACTTACCTGTCTTTCCCCGCTGTTCTCCTCTGATGAGGCAAAAAATCATTTTTTGATTCCGGCAGCTCTAAAAATACCCGGCGCTGCCTACTCCCATCGAGCCGCGGCAGAGGAGTGTGACAGCGAGCCGCTGAGGTGTCGGTAGTAACCGGCTTTTACCTGCTGGGCAGCGTTATGTCACACTTTTCAAAGTCTTTCACTGAAATAAGATCAAACTTTAGCGTTTTGTTGTCCGGTCGTATCCAGTCATGTACAGTTTTCGTGCTGTGTGAGCCGTCACAGTGAAGGGAAACAAAACACGCCTCAGCTCAAAAAGTGGTTTTAATTATTCACTTTGTTACTGACGTTTACCTCCAAAACGAAAGGAAAATGTTAGTTTACCTCCACTGTGTTTGCTGAGAGGACTGCAGCTAAAGACAACTCATAGAAATACAGAAAACGAAAGCAAATGAAGAAACATTTCCATGATGTGGGCTGCAGACGGTCACAGCAGATACAGGCTAACAGATGAGCTGCAAGAAGTCTGTTTTTCAACTTTCTTTTATCTGAATTATGTTGACTTTACAGCTGAGGGGAAGCATGAGTTTATTTTTTTTACATATAATGTTTTTCTCTAAAAAGCTGAAGGTGCTGTGAGACTTTAGAGCTCTCAGTCTGCTCTGTCAGCTTTTTTTTGTTTGTTTTATTTGTCATTTCCCCAAACTGAGTTCATTTATTTTCGTTTAAAAAGGACACTTTAATAATCAACAGATGTAAGAATGTCAGAGTTCTTCTCATCCTTAGCAGGTAACAGATAAAAATTAACAATAAATACAGAAACACATCCAGTCCGATCATCAGAGTCGCTGTCTGGACATGAGTGTGACATCATATTTATGAAATTTTCTGTCCTTTCCAAAGTTTCTAATCTTAAATTATAATAATGTTAGATAATAAATACAAAACATTTGGGTTAAATTCACCAACTTGCATCTTGGCCTGTTGGACGAAAGAGTTAAAGAAAATTGAAAAGTTCCTAAGATTATTTTCTGTCTAAAACAATAAATTTAAATTATTATAGGTTGAAGTTAATCTATTATAAGGCAGACAGATCTGCTGTCGTAGTCTGAGGTATGAGGGAAAGCTCAGCGTTTGTCTGTTTCTTCGTATTTGCAGTGACTGTTTGCAGAGCAGCTGTTGTCGAACTGACAGGAGTTTCCTTTAGTGGCGGCGCGCTGTTCCACCGTGCAGAGGGTTCAGGTGAGGATGAGCTGAATATCAGAATCTCGGCAGACGTTTGTAGTTTATCTGAACTGGAGAAAGAGACGCCGCTCGTGTCTCCTGCTCCCCATCAGCTTTCTCAGCTGCTTTCTAGATATTTCACAACCCAAACAGCTGAAACCAAAACTGTCGGCTCGACTTGATCCAACTGGAGTCAAATTTAGAGCGTTGATCCTTTAACACGGAAAGCTCCGGGAGTGATGAGTGCGAGCGTTGGACGCTGCCAGCAGCTGGACAGACACGTTTGTTTGTCTCCTCCTCCTCCTCCTCCTCCTCCTCCTCTCTGTGCCGAAGAGCACAAACACCAGCACTGCTGCCCACTCCTCCTCTTTCCTCCAGCTCTCATGTTTACTCACTGAAGGATTCGACTGGGGCCACAGCACACACACACACGCACACACACACGTCCATCAGCAGCTCGTTTACCATCCATCCTGAAACGATTCCCTCTTCCTCTCCTCCTCTCTCCTCCTCCTTTTCTCTTCATGCCAGGTAGATATTTCCTTTATTTCTCAGGAAGCATTCAATTGACCATTTTACGAGGAAATGTATCCGCCAGCAGCTCCGTCGCCACAGCACAACAGTCAGCGAGTAACGTTTCAGCAGCGACTCGTTTTAATTTGAGAAGTGTTCGCTCGTTTCTTTACTCAACAGTGGCCCTTTTCATTTCAGAAAAAGCTTCGTTTTTTTTGTTTTTACTTTTGGAAGAATATGAATATCCTCCAATGTTTGGAGCAGCTGCTGGAAAAGAGACCA
This sequence comes from Kryptolebias marmoratus, assembly GCF_001649575.2. Taxonomy (NCBI): domain Eukaryota; kingdom Metazoa; phylum Chordata; class Actinopteri; order Cyprinodontiformes; family Rivulidae; genus Kryptolebias; species Kryptolebias marmoratus. Next base: position 3,568,533 of record NC_051434.1, on the reverse strand, counting down.
TCTTTATATTTTCTGTTTGTTGTGGTTGATTGTGTATTACTCTTTTCTTTTTTCAGAAAATCGTTTTAAATCGCAGAGTAGAACAAAGATCTGCGATCTTTTTCAAGATCAGGATTTTTGGGGTGTTTTTATAGCCAAACACAAAAACCAGACTCACAACCCGACACGTATTCACTTGACTGACAGTCCTGCTTTTAACCTTTTTGTTTACTTATTTTTGACAAGCGGACGGGCCGAGAGCCCAAATGTGAATCTCTCTTGCTGCCCTTGTCAAAAAGTGTTGCATAGACTTTCATTCTTCAAACCTCTCCTTTGTATTTTTTATTTTTCCTGTTTGTTGTCGTCAGACAGCATGGAATTATGACACTTGCAAAATGGCGCTGAAAAAGTAAATAATGACATAACCATGATTAAAGGATTGTAAAATATTAATAAAAGAGTTACTTTTCAGAAAACCGAGCTTGTTCTGTGATGATTTAAGATTTTAAATGAAGTTTACATAAAAAATACTGTTTGTACAAGAATCATCCATAACATTATGACCACTAACCTGTAATGTAAAATTAGGGTTACAAGTGACTGTTTTGTTTATTTGTTTTTTTTAAAGCAGGCATAAATAGGATTTTAATCATTCTCACAAGGATTAATTGCATCGCAACATCTCAACAGCTGCTCTTCACTGATGTCTTTCAGTCTGCAGAGGTTCAGACCGACTAAAAGAGAGAAAGAAAATTAAAGAGTCATGATTCAGACACAAAGATATCCGAACAAACCGTGACTCACAGCTGGTTGCATCAAACATCTGTAAGTGATCCGTGTTTAGCTCAGAAATAACCCATAATAATCAGGTTTTCGCCGACACAGACGGCTCCTCTGAGCTGTTCTTCAGGAAGACGCAGCGTCGATGTCCTGCTGGGACTCTGTGGGTCCTGTTGTGTTTGTAGGCGGAGCTTTGACGTGTCACCTGTGTCACCTGGTGGCTGAGAGGCGCTAATAACGTGTTTGGGTGTGTAATTATCCCAAGCACCTTTTTAACCTGAAGCACTTCTCAGTGTTTCTCATTCACACACAATATATTCTATTCTACACTCTCTGTATGGAGCGCTCTTCTTTCACCAATGAGCATATTGGGGGCAGTGGGGCTTTGGTGTTTTGCACGCTGTAGAAGATGGAAATCAAACCTCCAACCCTCCAATTAGGGGAAGACTAAACAACACTTTTCCATCGTTTGGAATGACTCAGAGTGGTTGATTTATTACACAATCTTCCCTTTAGTTGTCTCAGTTTCACCACATTTCAGCGCTCAGCTGCTTTCTGCAGCCCGTGCAGTAATTCTGTTGCAGCGGCACACGTGAAGCATACTGATGAGAGCTTCCTGTGTGCTTGTGCTCCAATTAGTTTCATATTCTGCCGTAGCCCAGACACATTCCATGTTGTTGGCCGTTTTATCACACCTCGTCGGAGTTTCCCAGCCTCACACCAATTACTGTATCACACAGCGCAGCCAGAAATCACAGCCTCAGTGTCTCTGCAGACACAAAGTGGCCCTGAAGCTCTTAGAAACCTCCAGAAACACAAGCAGAAATAAAAATGTTATTCAACCTGAGTGAAAAAGTAGACCTTTTTTTTATTTTGAGGAGTGGAAACTTTTGAAAGCAGCTCAGCATGAGCGTTTGCAAATTATTTTAGAAGAAAAAGTCAATTAAATGACCAGAAAAGCTGCAAAAACATCCAGATATGAGGAACAAAATGACTGTAAAAACAATAAGAATCATTTGGTTGTCTTGCAGCTTTTATCTGTTCCAGGATTTCTCTGATGGTGAAACTCGTTTGGAGCAGCGGTCCTGCAGCTCTGCTGATTTCTGGGACCCGACAGGCGAAACAAACCCACTCTGCAGGAGCCCATTACCGCTCCGCCTGTCAGTTCACCGGCGAGCTCGAACATTACAGCACACGACAGAGTTAATGCAAGAAAGGTTATGTTGCTCCTTTTACGTGAGTGACTGCAAATCATGGTGCCATATGGAACAATAAAGATTTTATGAAGCTTTTATTGGAGAAAGTTTTGGCTTTGAAAGAGTTTTCACAGCACAAACTGCTTGCTCCGAAGGAAAAACATTAATGGTGGACGTATTTGATGCAAGATTGATGTTGAAATCTTTTTATTCGTGCATTTTATAACATATTTGGTTTGTTCCTGCACACAAAAACATGGCCAATCATGCATTCACTTCTTATTCACATTAACCTTTAAACACACCTTGGAGGAGTGTTTTCTTAATTGTTGTATTATGTTCCTAATGAAAATATCTTGAATTTTGCCTCTTTTTATGTCTGTGTTTGCTCTGTTTCTCTCTCTTTGTTCCACATGCTTGATGGATGCAGGACCTGACAGGTTTTTACAGAATAATTCATAAAATATTTACCTGGAATGTAGTCACAGGTAAACTTGCTGCAGCCTTTTAGAGCTGCCTGTGCCGTTTTTATCAGTAACCTTCAATAAGCCCGAGTGTTAAAGCGCCTGCTTTTTTTTATTTTACTTTGTAAATCCAACATCTCACCGTTCTCTTGGAGTCTGGCAAAAACTGAACCCACTGATGTGACTGACATTTGGACGATACGGGAAAAATCAATACTTCAATTTCCAGCGTGAAGTCCAGAGATTTCATGTTTTGTTTTGTCAGCTTCATTTAATCTGTTTATATTGATCGATTCCTGCGTTTCAAACTGCAACACATTCCAAAATAAGTTGAGACAGTAAAGCTTTAACCAATCTGTAATGTGTTCATTTCTTCTCACAGCCCTTCCCGTATGTTCTGGCACTAAGGATCCCGAGCGATGAAGGCTTTCAGATGTTTATTTGTTCCTGCAAATAAGTCTTAACGTGTCCAAATGTCTCGTATTTGTTTTCTAAATTCTCTACATATTCTCTGACAGGCTGCAAGGATACCAGCCCAGTTTCTGTACCTTCCTCTTCCTCAGCCATGCTTCTGTGATATAAAGCACACGTGTCAAACTCAAGGCCCGTGGGCCAGATCTGGCCCTCTGTAACATCTCATCCGGCCCCCAAGGTGACAGGAAGTTAAAGGACTGAAGGTGACAGGAAGTTAAAGGACTGAAGGTGACAGGAAGTTAAAGGAGTGAAGGTGACAGGAAGTTAAAGGACTGAAGGTGACAGGAAGTTAAAGGACTGAAGGTGACAGGAAGTTAAAGGACTGAAGGTGACAGGAAGTTAAAGGACTGAAGGTAAC
>NC_051434.1:3487303-3552793 GCF_001649575.2 Kryptolebias marmoratus | reverse complement strand
ACAGGAAGTTAAAGGACTGAAGGTAACAGGAAGTTAAAGGTCTGAAGGTGACAGGAAGTTAAAAGTCTGAAGGTGACAGGAAGTTAAAGGAGTCACGGCCTCCATGTTTGTTTCTACATCTGGATCTTTTTCACATGGTTACCTACATTAACCAGCAGCTGCGTCTGTTAACCACAGAGTGGCTCCCTCACAGGCAGATCAACTTCACTCTGCTGCTGAATTCTACCTCTGCAGTGTGTGTGTCTCCCCCACCCACTGTCACATTTACACACACACACACACTGCCACATCCTGTCCTTCACCTCTGGGCTACCGCCGCCCCACTTATTTACACCCTGCCTGCTTTCATGTGCGATGTTTGTTTACTCCTCACACAGTTTCGAGCCTGTGTGAGCTGCAGAGACATAAGGAGACGAGCAGCCATATGGCAGAGTTCGGCTGTGTGCCACAGAGTGAGGCTGCAGTAAATTGCTCCGTCTTTCTGCTTCTTGGATGACTGGATGCATGTATGGAACATCGCAGCGTGACTTAACCCAGGTCACCGCCTGCAGATGTGATGTTTGATTTATTTTTACTCTTTTTTTTTTTTTTTTGTGCACGCAAATTGTTGTCTCGAGCTATTGTGAACGCATGAGGAGCATGATTGGATGTGAGTGTCTGCGAGATGTGCTGCCGTGGAAATACTGGAAACTAGATGCATGTATGCAACATGTCAGCACCATTATACTGTATACATCTAATACAACACAGTTTGAGATGATGCATCCATAATAAATCATTTAATTTACAAGGATATAATTATACTATGGTTTCATTGCAGAAACTGAAGGGATTCTAAAGCCCAAAGAGGTGTAATACATTTAGGCAAAAATGTAAAATATTGTACTTCCAAATCTAAAGACCAAATAACCTGATAGGATTTTTGTATTTAGGCCATTTTCTTAGAAAAAAAAACTGCTTAGAAATAACGGGACACTGTGGAAAAGGCAGCACTGTCAGGTTGTTGTAGCACTGATCCAGCATTAAAGCATTTTAGCTGCTTTTTAAGTATTATTTTATACCCCAACACTTTTATTCTACATGGCTGGTTGGCTGGTTTGTTTTTCTGAGCTAGTTTGTGCCTCAAAAACTGTCCTCACAAAATAAGAAACCAAACCATAAAATAACATTTGTCATGCATAAATGCAGGCAGCACGGCGGCATGGTGGGACAGTGGTTAGAGCTGTCTCCTCCCAGTGAGAAGCTCTCAGGATCACCTCCCGGCCTGAGGTCTTTCTGGTTTTTCTCCCCGTGGACACTTGAGTTTACTTCAGGTACCCCAGTTTCCTCCCACAGACCAAAAATATGCATGTTAGGTTTATTTGGTAACTCTAAATTGTCCCCAGGTGTCAGTGAGAACATGAATGTCTCTATGCGTCCCTGTGATGGACTTGTGGCCTAGTCCAGGGTGTCCCCCACCTCTCACATAGTGTCTGCTGGAGACAGACACCCCCCAAGACTAGGAAAGGAGAAACAGGTACAGAAAACGAATGGCTGCGTGGATGCGCAAGGAATAGACTGCTAATGAGTGATAAAGTCCAAAACCGGCTGGTAAATTGTTGCTAAAAATCCCAAATCAATGGCCGACAGGCCTGGCCTCAATTTTGGCCCAAAGCTGACATTCTAGGCATCTTTGGTACATCTGCATGTGAGTTCATAAGTGTGTGCCAGTACGTGCGTCTGTTTGCTGATGAATGTGGGACGAACGACGCAGTCTCTGCTGCCCAGAAGACATTTGGACTCATCGCTGTTGACTGTACTGAGGTCTGGCAGGTCCACCACTGAGAGCAGCGCTGTGACAAACGTCCACCCCTCCCTCCTGCCCGGGAGGAAGTGATGTAAAGGCTGAACAGGATGAAAACATGAGAAATGATGACCAGGATTGTGTGCGTGTTGCTTTGATATGGGCTCATTTCATGATGCTTTTAATCTGAATAGATCTAAAAGTGGAGTTCTGTGATATACACAGAGAAACCTCATCTTTATGGCAAACAAATATTCTTCTGTGTATCTTACATCTAGCTGGTGATCAAATGGATGCCATTTTTGCTTTGACCTACATTCCACTGTCTTCTCCTTTCATGTGTGTTACTACAAAGATGCACGTTGGAGGTGGTGAAGGATGTGTTGGAAAAAGCCCTGAGAAAGTTTCCCAGCCACACTATCAAAGTCTGAAGGGCCAGAGGCTGTGGGGCAGTCAGGATGGACACAGACAGGACAAACGAGTCAGACACGACGCCATGGAGAGCCAGTCTACACCACATATTGTGTTATCACAGTTTACGGCCTCTGACTCGAGTGTGACATGGAAATGGCCTTCAGGGTCAACTAAACTATGACTCAGTCTCAGAAGATCACGTCAGGTCCTGGACAGCAGAAGAAAGCAACAAGCTGTCCCACAATCAACAGTCTTCTGACACGCCAATGAGAGAAAAACAAGCATCGGTTTGTCGTAAGAGACATTTTAGACCAGAGGTGGGTAAGATTGTGACGCCACGGGGACATATTTATCCCCCACTTTGCTTGGCTTTCAGAGACAAACATCAGACATGTTTCAGTGTTTCTCTGCAGACTTCTGCCTCTGAACTGTGTGAGGACGCAGGAAATGTTTCCTTCTTACTCATTTATAAAGGCAGAACTTTAGCAGAGTTTTATTCGTTAAACAGGAGCTTTGATTTGCATCAGTTTTCTCAGCTCTCAGGACCTTGATTGTTCCCTGATATCATCAGAACCAGCCATCAAAACTGTTCTAAAAGCCATTTGGCTTCTTAGTATCAAAATATATATTTTTAATATATTTTTTTTAGTTTTATTTTTCTGTTGTGTTTTCAAACTAAGCACCCCTGTGTACTTTGGGTTATTTTTATATCTGTATATGAAAACTTTCAGCTCATTCAGGAGATGGGTGCTTTTAATTTTTGTAAACATTTTTGTACTTTTTAAAATATTTACCTGTTTTATGAATATGTTACTCATAGAACTGCATTGAGATCTCATCAGTTCCTTTAAAAACAATTTTTTTTAATCTGCTTCCATTTTTGCCTTCTTATTTTTAGCTTTTAGTTAAACCTTTGAAACTATTAGCCAGCCTTTTTTCTGACAGTGACTGAAACATCTGATCACCTCTTGAATCTCTTGCAGATTTCTTTTTCCCACATTCCCCATCAGAGGCCCTATTGAGCGCAGGAGCACCCGGGGGAATGCTACTGATTTCCTGTCCAGGGGAGAAAGTGGGGGGGTGGTGAGGGAGGTTTAGAAATACCACAGAAAACAAATCAGGTGCCTCCTGAATGCCGTGTTATCGGCTGCATAAAAAACTTGAGAGTTTGAACTTCCTCGTCTAATCAGAGCAGCAGAATGGCTCCTCGTCTTCTTCTGTCAGCTGGACTGGATCCCCGGGGGGATCATTAAAGGTTCATTTCTTCGAGAAGTGCCTCCCATCATGCTGCCCCCTCTGAATCATATCTGCTGTGCAATATCATCCTCCTCCACATGCTCTAATTTTGCTCTTCAAGAAAAAAAGAATCTGTCTTTTGACCTTATTTCTTTCTTGTTTTCCAGCTTTCTCTTGTTTCTGTTTCATCCAGATTTCACTGAAACCTCACAGGCAGGACAAAAAACCTGGATCTTCTTATAGATTACCTGCCTGTTAGGAGAGATTTGCATGATGTGAGGTCCAGATAAAAGGTAAAAACCCTAAAATGTTCATAAAGTTTAGGAAAATATTATTTTTTACAAAAAATTACCACTTATTCTGTTGGTATTCATCAGTAGATCATTTTGTCAAAGAACGTGGCAGAAAAGGACCCAAACGCAGGTGAAATAAGCAAAACACAAGCTGAAAACAGGTTTATACGAGAGCCACTGAGGTTCGAATAAACGTCCTCATTTAGTCTGAAATACAAGCTTTTTAAATATTATATAATAAGGTGCACATCCTGCTTCTGTTTAAACTGTCTTCCTGTTTATGACATGAAGCTTTGAGCACCAGTGGAAACGCCATAAGATCTCAGACTCTTTATTCTCATCATCTCTGTTTTAGACTTTTAGCTTTAAAAATTACTGGTATTTTAAAGAAAAAACAAACCAAAAATGGAGTCATTATGCCTTGGAATGTGACACACACAAACAAAAGAATAATGATAATAATAATAATAAAAATAAATAAAAAAACAAGCATTTATGTGCAAGAAGATGTGATATTTGTAAAAATAAACAACCTCTTTAACCGTCCCTCTGGGATTAAAATGATTAGGACATATTTATTTTTACCCGTTACAAAAATGTCTATAACTTAGTCAAATTTACAGATCTTGAGTTAAGTTTGATGTGGTCATAGCTGAGTCATCCTCAACACATCTCACAAGATCCTGCAACGTCACAGGAGATTGAGCATTACGCCAATTAAAAGTTTGACCAGAGTGGTTATAATCCTAACCCTTCTTAGTTTAACACACTGGTGGGCGATATGCATTCCTTCAGGAAAGACTAAACCTTTCATTTATTATTTCTCAGACATTTTAATGTTTGGTGTTTATTCTGTTCTCATCTGAACCTGTGTATCGTCTTTTATTCTGAAATGCTTTTAAAACATCTGAACGACAACAAACTGAATCTGAACCGACAGTCAGTGTTTTTAAATGATTTTTGTTGTTACAAGCAACTGGTGAGAACAGCTTTTCCAATGAATATCTTGCATGGATTATTTATGAATGCTGTGAATAATTAATGATGACACATGACAGCAAATGATTGTTGAATCTAAACCTCCTTATGTGAGCACAGGGTTTTGGCTGATGCAGAAAGCTCACAAATAAATGTCATATTAGTTCAGTTTGTTGCACAGAAATGATCCCCAGCAGGGCACAAACTGCAGGTTTCATTTATTTATTGATACTTCACTTTAAAATTCGCAGCATGCATGGAAAACAGAAATGACTGCCACTTCTGATATGACACATCATCAGCTTTCTTTTTGAACTGTGATATGATGCGGCTATAAATCAGGTTATCAGGGAGGTCTTTGGTGAAGGAACAGCTGGCAAACCGAAGGGCTGAAACTTGCCAACTCCTCTGGCTATCTGTGCAAAGAGCAACGTGTAGCTCCTCCATCTGTGGTTCCTCCTCAGCCTCTCTGCTCAGCTCAGGTCAGCGGCACTCTTTCCACTCAAACTTACATCCGTAAAATATTCATCTGCATGAAAACAGAAGATGAGCTCGAAAGCAGCCGGCAGGAGTCCATCTGAGGACAAAACAGCCGACTGGAGGAACATGATTTCATCCAGAGACGACCCAGAGATTCAAACCGTGTAAAACGAGGTCGCTTTGCTTGCTTTCCAGTGTATGGTTTTCTGAAGTTAATGGTGTGGCATAAATATTAAAGAGCTGCATTAGTAGTTGCAATATATAATATATTAACATTAAAATTTAAAGGCCAAAAATCAGTGTTTTGAAGTTTAGCAAAGAAATAAAAAATTCCGAACAGCAACAATAAATCTGCAGGGGTCAAAACCTGGTCGGGACAGGAAGGGGATGATTTTTGTTCTTTTGTTTATCACAACAAAAGAAAAAAGCTGAACCTGATACTGCTTTTCATAAAAACGAACATAGAAATAGAGAGTAATAATAACTGCTTTTTATTAATTACAACCAAAAAGAAAACTCTTACATCTAATGGTGCATTCCAGTTAAACTCCAAAGTCAGGAAAAAATCAACTGGGCATATTTTCACATCTCTGTTTTGACTGATGATCTTCAAATGATGTATCCTGCAAACCAACACACCTGTCTCATCCTGTTTAAATGCACTTAAGTACTTCTTACTAAAATATTCATTAAATCCTGACTTCTTGGTTGCAGTTATGCAACCCAAGGAGACACTCTGTGGGAGACATTACAGCAGGGGTGTCCAATCCTGGTCCTGGAGGGCCTCTATCCTGCATGTTTTACTTGTTTCCCTGCTCCATCATGCCTGATTCAGTGGTTAAATTACCTCTTCATGCTCTGCAGAAGCCTGTTAATCACCCATTGATTCAAATCAGGTGTGTTGGAGCAGAGAAACAAGTAAAACATGCAGGATGGTGGTCCTCCAGAACCAGGATTGGAGACCCCTGCATTACAGCAAATACTCATTTGCAAAAACATTAATCCACAAATAAAATACCTTAAGCAACATTAATCAAAATAAAATAACAAGAGCTGTGATGCATCTGCCAATTTAAAGTGCTGTAAAAAATAAAATCAAGTCATCATCTGTAATCAGCGTTGTGACTCAACTTTCTCAAGATGAACTCTTTTCCACTGAAATCTAAAGCAGGACATAAGTACAGTTTGCTGTGTGAGTTTAGGAGCTGAAATGAGGAAAATGTGTTTGTAAAGGACAGCTTATTCACTCCAAGGCCTGAAAACCGAGAAACCACTTAACTCTGACGTCTGAGTGTTAAAAAGGTTGACACACTGAAGGGCACGGGCACAAAACACTCTGATTTGTTTGCTGCCGGCTGACCTGAGCGGTCACTCATTTCGTCAGGAATTTTCCATCATCGTGCCCGTGAGCTCAATGTTGAAACTCTATAGATTTTATTTTGTACGAGACTTAATATTGCTCAAATCATTTGTAAATATCCACTGTGTTGTTTTGTGTAGTTAGTTTAATCCAGATGTTTTTGCTCCTGCATTAGGACCACTATTGACTGCTGAGGAATATAAACCAGTGTCTCGAGGCAGAGTGTTGTAGAGATTTACATATTATATCTCCACGCTAGTTGTTGAAGTCAGCAGCGAGCAATGGAGGGTAAAAAAAAAAAAAAGCTACAGAGGCCAGGCCAAGAACGAGGAACAAGACTTTGCTAATTTCCTCACCAAAAAAATAAATAAAAAATCATAATTAACATGTTCGGCGTAGAGGCTGCAGTTGTCAGGGTAACTGATGACACCGCATTATCACTTGGCGCTTCTGCGCTCTCCATCCTCCCTGTTTCCTCCGATTCATCAAGCTGCTATTGAACAGCTCATAGCTGGGAGGAAAGGGGGAGGGCAGCCCCACCTTAACTCATCTCAAGCTTCTATTTATTCAAAGAAGTGAATTCACGCACATTTATTAAGCTGATTCTAACCCCATAAATTCAATTATCATAACAGATGATTAAATATTACACCGAGGAGTCCGGGGCCGGGTGAATGACTTGTTTTTCCTTCTGTACATTTGTCGTACATACAACAACCATACATAAAAAACGTTCAGCTCAGTCACAAATACTTTGATTTGACTTTTTTATACTTTTATATTGATACTTTAACTTTATATATAAATGTTTTATCTAGAGAAAAACAGTGACCCTCTAAAACGTAGTTCTCTGAAGTCAACTTATTCTGTTTTTGTCTTGGTAAAAATACTATTTGTCGAGTTTGCGCTACAGTTTAAAACAATCAAAAGCAGTAATACTTATTAAAAAGTTTAAGTAAAAGAGAAATAAGCCAATTTTTATGAACTTGGTTGGTAATTAGAATGTCCTGAAGCTTGAAGCTACAGCCCTGGCTTTATTTTGTAAGATAGAAGACTACATCCATTGTTTCTGACACAGATTATGACTTAAATGCTTAATTTTAGACATTAATGCCCCGTGTCCAAATGCCCGGGTCAAAACTGGCAGAGTTTGAGTCAAATATTAATTCTTGTTACGAGACGGAACAGTCCCATATTTTTACCACTTTTGTGTTTCATGCTGATGTGACGAAATCCAGAAGGAAAAGAACAGACCATAAAAACAGTCTGACTGAATAAACAAATAAAAATAAACCTCTATGTAAATAACCCTCTTATTCAAATGTGATGGCTGTGTAAAGGTTTATAAAGCGGCATTTGAATGAACTGCTATAAAAGTTTTAATGTTTGAGTTCTGATGGAAGTGGCTCCATTGGGACTAGCCTTTAGCTCATCTCGCCCCAACTTCAGCCTGATTTTTTTAAATGGGTGATGCTCTGAGGAGATTTATACTCTTAACAACTCCACAGAAGATTATTTCAATAAATCCAAACCTTTCAAAGTCCGACAGAAAGGTTAGTCAGCCCATGTTCCTGTAAAATAAAGATTAAATAATTAATAAAAAGCTGTGGCAGGCATGTTGGGACCAGGGAAACTCTCAGAAATGGTTGGTCATACCAGCGTGGCCAATCTTCAGTAAATAGGATGGTTAATCACTTCCGGTCGGCGCATAAATAATGACAGTGGCCGCAGATTACGGGCACAGGTGCGCTGTTCGAATGTGACTCAGCCAATCAGACGTGATCAATCCCGGCTGCCCGTTTCCGGATTGGTTAGTCATGCCCAGCGCTTTGGGAAGGCGGACGTGGGCAAACGCCACATTATCCAATCAATGAGTGGTCCAGGGATCCGAGCGGCTCAGAGAGAGTAACATCCTTCAGAGAGGCAGGGAGAGAGAGGAGCAGCATCCACGGAGCCTCGGAGCCTCGGAGCGGCTCACCGCAGCGACACACATTCAAATATCCCCACACAGCCCGGAGGATTAACGCGCAAACACGTCCTTCCGCCGATTTTCTACGATTCATTCCTGTTCTTTCCTTGTTGACTTTTGTACTGGATGAGAACTGAGAGCAAGGCTCCACTGCGGCTAATCCAGTCCCACTCTCCAGACCTGGGAATAACAATGAAAAATGTAGGTGACACATTTTCCTTCACAATGCTGCTGGAATCACGACGGGATCCTGGCCAGGACGACAAAGGTAACCACCATCTGATCATATATTATATTATTATTATTATATTATTATTATTCTGCGTAACGTCCATCAGATGTGAGGATAATTTAGGGTTGCAGCATTCTGAGCGCACACTGCAGGCTTCAGGTTGTTTATATTAAAGAGTCCAATGAACTCGAAGGCACTGCTCGGGCGCATGTGTGGCACTGCAATGTTTTACTTGCTAGGACAATGAGATTGCTTTTGCATCATCACCATTGTTTGCCCCTCTTTAAAGGGGAAAATGGTGACTAGTGGTGCCGCATGTAGGATCAGCATCCTGTCCGTGGAGCCCCTGCGTAAAAAAAGAGGCTTCTCATTGTGTCGGTGTTGTTGTGCTGCAGTGTGGTGGTAGACAGAGGAGCAGGGTTTGATCATGAAGGCTGTCCTCTCATGCATACAACACAGTTAACGCCTCAGCATAATGCAACAAAACCCTCCCATTTTGTGTCTTCTGTGATGATCTGAATGCAGCAGCAGCAGCAGCAGCAGCAGCCATACATGGAGGCATGTAGAGCTGCTTAAAAACAGATTTGTGCTATTATTGGGTTTTTTTTTATTCCTGCAAGTGTGTAACAGTGTGCAACAGTAGAGTAAGAAGAAAAAAAGACTGATCGCACGCTTGCAGAAACACACACACACACCCATGGCTGCCTCCAAAGTGAGCATAAATGCCTGATGAATGCTAATGCATGTGCAGAAACACTGCAAACTATCAGCCCCCTCCCCCTTCGCTTCTGCTCTGCTGCTTCATGGGCTCACAGGTGCTGGCTTGCCTTACCTGACTTACTGTACGTGTGTGCGTGTGTGTTTGGGCAGCCATGCGTGTAGGTGTATGTGTAGGTGCATGATGCAGAGCATGGATGTGTTTTAAGCAGGATTGTTAGAGCTGCTACACCTGTCTGCACCTGTCTCACTAAAGAGGGAGGAGGCATTAAAAGTGCTTTCCATCCTCTGTAATTTGCACACTTGTTAGGCTGCATAAAACCCCTGCTGTGATAATTCACCCACTGCAAAGTGAAACTTCATTAGAATTCAGCCGGAAACACGAGAAATCTCTGAAAGGAGCAAGCTTTGTGTTCTTTTATAACTTTTATTCTATTACGTGCACACAACAACCCACATTATTCTGTTTTTAATGAAGCAAATAATCAAGTTTATACCAGTAGCAAGAAAAACACTGAAATTGTTTCTCAGAACCAAATATAGACACTACAAATGTTCTGTTTTGTCCACTCAACTGCACAAAACTCAAATATGTTTAACTCTAGAGCTCCAAATGAGTAAATTTTAGGCTAAACAGATCAGGTATTAAAGATATTTAGATATCAAACAGCCAAATGTCATTGTGTTAAGCCTCATCTTGCTCTTAATTTGCTTCCACTGAAGTAAATAAAAGTGACTTTAACTGAAATGTTTTATATCTTCTTAGGCAACTAGTGGTCACTTTTTAGGAATATTTCGTGCACACAGCAGGCCTGAGCCAGTGAGAGTTTGATGGGACTGTAACTTTGAGCAAATATACCACAACATAAAACAAAAAATAAAAATACATCACTATTTAAAAACTAAAATGCAACTACTCTTCCTTTTGCTGCTTAAATAATATCAAATATTGCTAAGTTATGAATACACTATAGGAATGATAGTATATTTATATTAATAAAATATGTCTTTATATGTATTAAAATTTGAATGCATGGATAAATATGTTGACACTTTTAAACAAATAAGATCAGCAGTTTTATTTAAACCTTTTTATTTAAAAGTAATTTAAGATTGATGATGTTAGTTAATTATTCAGCTGGTTATTAGCCTCCGTATCAACCCTGCTGCATTTCCTGAAGGCTGTATTTTCACCTGTTAACATGCTTTAACGCTCCACATGACCATCATAGGAACAATATTACAAAAATAAATTGTGGTTTTGACATTATTCCTTTTTAACACTCTGAAACCAGTAATCTGGCCATGCATATAAGCAGGTATTAGAAGATAACTAATATTTGGTTTATAATAAAACACAATCATGTGATTTTTGGAACCTACTCAGTAAATGAACAACAATTTTATTAACAAAATAAGCAAAAACCAAACAAAACATATAATAATCGGCCATTAAGGGCACCTGTATGTGGAATATACACCCTACACCCAGTTTTTATCTACATTTTGTCTACATTAGCTACATAGAAGCAACATTTTCTTGAGCTTTCATGTGTCATAATTTTACAGGCAGTTCTTTAAAATCTAAATTCAAAAGCATCCTAATTTACAAAGATGCCATCCATCCATTTTCTTTACCTGCTTTTTCCTTTCTGGGTCGTGGGGGAGCAGTCAATCTGTGAGAGGTAATATGAATCCAAAGCCAGCGTGTGATTTGGCCTGATGAAGGACTTTGCAGCTGTTTGGTTTGCAGGTAATTATTGAATAACTGAATTAATTAACCAGCTCTTGCTTTTAAATGGGAGGTTTCTGTTGATTTCTCCCAATTAAAAGGGCAAATGCTCATCCTGACAGTGGTTCAGTTGCACCAGCGTCCCGCATGAGGCTAAAACAAAAAGCCCTGATGGAGCCGGCTGCTCTTTAGCCAGAGGACATGTTCTGTTTGAGTGAGGGGCGTAGCTGTGATTATAGATCTGCTCAACACTACAGCTGAATGATCGCACTTTCAAGCTGTTTGTAAGCCTCTGAACGCCTACCATTGTGTGAAATCAGCAAGTTCCCTCCCACTCTCTGCGGGCTGTTGAAAGGCTTTCTTGAAAACGCAGGGAATCACTGAAAGAAGCGAAGGCAGGTTAGAGAGTTTGTCTTGACGGCAGACGTGTTGTATATTGCATACAAATGATATAATATCAGAGGAAAGGTGTTCTTTAGGATCTAGTATATTAAGCTGAACTCCTCAGTTGTGTAGTTTAAATCCTTGAAAAGCAGTGTTGTCAGGAATTTTAAATAGCTGTGCTTTCTTTCATGATGGATGACTTCATCTTGCCTATAGATTGTTTAGCTGAGCAGCTCGTTCCCAGTGTGCTGGAAGAGGTGGATCGTCCACAGCTTTCACCATTCATCATGGTTGTTTTGTGAGTCAGTGGTGATTAATCTGATTGGTGGTTGCTCAGGCTCTCAGTGTCCCCCGGAGAGGAAGCCAGAAACGGGGCTTTGTGCTTAGATGAACGGCCTTCACTGCCCCGTGAACGTTAAGTTTTAGTTTTTTTTATGTTCGGCTCGTCCCAGGTGTTCACGTCATCACCGAAGACACGGCTGATGGTGTTTTCAGCTCACACCACCCTCCAGGAGCAAACACTGTGTTGCTGAGTGACTATTCCTCCTGATTCAACATCTGTAGGTGTATGATCTAAAACCACCCCAAGTTAAAATGGCCGGATATGAAGTTTATTTTTTAATTCTTGACTTTGGGAACATTTTGCATAAAGCTTCCTAAGGTTTTCTTCAGAGTGTTTTAATCAACCAGTTTAGTTCCCATTCCCAAACTGGTTGAACAAAACACTTAATTAGAGTGAATGTTTTTTATAAGGGAAGCATTTCACCCACCACCTTTAATGCCAGAGTTTTAGACTAAGATTATGTTAAATTGAGAAATGATGGCATTTTAGCTGTTTTGGTCGAACATTAGAAATAAGGTTATACACAGTCTCATGCAATATGGTGAGATAATGTGTGACTCAGCTATTGCCACATCATTTTTAACTCAATTTTTTTGTAGAATTGATTGAGAAATATCCATTTTTTGTTGGCTAACATTGATTGTCTGTGGTGTTAATCAGTTGTAAATGTCCATCCAGTAATGAACTTCCATAAGTTTCCCTAAAACCTTGATTGATTCAAAAGATAATTTGGTAACAGACACATGAACACATGCACAGATGTGTGTATCTACTACAAAACTGAAGGTGACTAAATCATCATGTACCTTTATTTATATGTTAACTGCAGTGTGGTTAAGTTTATGATGACAAATACAGAAATGAACAAACTGAGACACCAAGTGCATCAAGATCTGAATACATCCAGTCCATTCTCCTGGTCAGTTACATTATAACTCGGCATTTAATAATTTACAGCATGTCTGACTGTTTGACATCAATATTTTATGATACGTCAGACTGTTTTATTGTCTGTTCTACAATCCAGCAGTTGTGTTTTTTTTCAGATGCTTCACAGTTAATAATCGTCCAGTGGTTTTGTGCTGCAGGATCTTTACGCTCAGAGAGATAGAAAGCTCTATCAGTGGCAGAAACGGCAATAAGTCAGATTTTTTGGGGGGGTGAAAAAGCTGCTGAAGCTTACCAGGAACTCCTGGCAGCTGGTGCCACTGATGCACCAGTGTTTATGAAAGTTACTGCTGTTTGTGACTGTTTCTACTTGATTATTGACGAGGGACTTTTATGTTCACAAGTCATCCATGGGCCACATCGCTGATCCAGTTTCTGCTGCCTCGTCTGCCAAATAATGCAGTAAAAATATAGTTTTGTAAAGACAAGGAGGAAATGGTAGAGATCTGAATTAATGAGAATGAACACACGTCAGGATTCAAGTGTTTCAAGTGAGTCCACAGAATGTCCTGCAACATTTGTGGGACTTCTCAGTTTCCTCATGTGAGTCACAGAGGCACGCATGCTTTCCATTTGAGTTTTGAACAACAGATTTGCTCTCAAAGTCATCACAGACACCTTGAACCCACCTGAGTTTTGTTCTGGGCTTCTCCAATCCATCTCAAGAGTGTTATAGATGCATTTTGTACTTAGGGATCTACAGTCGTCACCACAGCCTGTAGGTGGCAAAAACACACTGATTTATCTCCTGCTTTTTTAAAAGACTAGAAAAAAATGATTGTTAGGAAGCTGGTCCCAGTTTTCCTGTCAGGTGGATGTTTTCTTCAGGTGTTGACTTTTGTTTATTCTTCTTCTGCTCGTGGTTTGACTTTCAGTCAGTTTTGTCCATTGTGTCTTTAGTGCCATGTTTTTACCTGGAAGATGCAACACAGTGAGCAAATTCAGCACGGTCACAGAAATCCGAGCTGCTCACGCTCACCCCTGACTTACTGGACAGGTAAGAGCAGGGGTCTCTAATCCTGGTCCTGGAGGGCCACCATCCTGCATGTTTTACTTGAAAGTCAAAAGTCAAAGGGTGATTAACAGGCTTCTGCAGAACATGAAGAGGTGATTTAACCTCTGAATCAGGTGTGTTGGAGCAGGGAAACAAGGAAAACATGCAGGATAGTGGCCCTCGAGGACCAGGATTGGAGACCCCCGGGTAAGAGGATGAACTAAACATCACTTTGCAGTCAGAGTGGAAGCAGGTGGCCTGAACATCCACGTTTCCAGCCTAATAACTCAAGATAATGGTTATGCCATACTTGAGCGAAGAGATAATCTATAACGACCACTTTACTTTATAACGCAACACTGTTCAGTGAATTCCTCAAAAAGGGAAGAGGAGCCCTGAAAATGTGGACCTTGTGTCACTCCGACATGTGTCCTCCAGCGGTTCAATTTTCTGTGAGAATATCGTTCTGGAGTACAGAACGTCACGATGAAGAGCTGAATAATACATTCGACCTGGTCCTCGACTGACTTGATTCACGCTTTAATTGAATGAAATTGTTTCTGTCAGCGGTGGCATTGAGTAAACTGAATAAATGCCTCTTTAATTAAACTGATAATTGTAACATCAAACAGCAGCAATAAATGTTGAAGGAGGAAACGTTTGACAGGATATTTGTGGAAACCTAACAAGTATAAACCCCTATTATTTTAAGTATTTCTTAAAAATCTTTGGATTTAATAAACTAATAAGTAACACTGCTTTGTGGCTGTCTAATCTTTCTCTTAAAAAGCTATCTTCATTTAAAGCATTATTAGACGGTTTTGTTATCTCAAAGCAAAAAACTTGACAACATCCAAATCAAAACTGCTGCTAAATGAAATGAAATGTTCAGTTTTAATTTGGCAGGATTAGTCATTTGATTGGTAATCAACAGGAGGTAACAAGAGAGCATTTTTATTGTTGTCATTTCAATTTATTTCTAGTTCCAGCTCATTACGGAGGATATTTTACTTTTGTTCTTAATCTCTCGAAGTTTATTAAATGACTTGGTTGTGCTAAATTAGATTCTATCCAGGCTACTTAATCCTAAAATTTGAAGTTGCATTCCTTATCTGTAGATTACCTTATTTTAATTTCTCCTGGATCCAGCATATTTTTTCTGCATGACACTGTTGTATAAAAAGAAATGTAGGTCTGTAGCTGATGCGTAAGGACAAACAAATTCTCCAAAAAAAAAGAAGAAATAAAAATAGCTACAGTAGCTGATGTTATCTAACCAGAAATTCAACCAAGTAATAAATGAGGACTGGAAGAATATAAACATCCAGGATGATATTCTTCATGCCCTGATGCATTAAATACGTTTGACAATAGAGGAACTTTTCAATTTTAAGACTACACCAAAGCTAAAGCTTATACTGCTTGTTTATTTCGCTCCGAATGGGGCAAATATTTTCAAATTATAAAAAGAAAATGCTCCTAGATGGCTATATTTCTGTCAGTTTTACAGAAATTGAGCTAAAATATGTTGTGGTTGTAGTTTATAGTCATTTAAAAGCCACACTTTAAGGGCTACTCATTGAACGAGATTTTTGCTTAAAACTTTAATTGTTAGTTAATTGTCAACCCTGTATGCTGTTAGCAAAATATCTCATAAACCACTGGACCAGTGGATGAATGAATCTTTCAGAAAGTAATTATTGGATCTACGCTTTACTTTAGCATTATTATGTCTCAGTTTATGTCAGCTTATTTAGCCTTCCTGTACATTTAGTTTAGTTTATCTTAACTCATATTTTAGATATTGTTAGATTCCTGATTGTTGTTTAGTTTAGTTTTAACTTTATCATGATTTTATTTAGATTATCTTAGCTACTATTTTGACTATCTTAGCTCATGTTTAGATATGTTTAGTTTCATGATTTTATTTAGATTATCTTATATTTCATTTAGATTATACATGATTGATGTTTTTATTTCTGTATTTCTATATTTGATTGTTTTTTCTGTGATGTAAATCACTTTGAATTGCCTTGTTGCTGAAAAGTGTTATATAAATAAATTTCACGTCACTTCACTTGATTATCTTTGAAGACAATCCAGTCCAAGATGGCTGCCGCAGCTAATGGTAATTAGCCAACACAGCAAAAAGCTCTAACCAGTTTAGCAGGTATTGTTTTAAAACCTAATGTGATAGTAGACAGTAGTAGATAGTAGACGTGACATCTTGCGGTATTGCACAACTTTGTTGCACCTAATCTTGTTTTTGAGGTTTGACCAAAACATCTACAACTATGGCTAATGCCCAGTCCTGTTTTGACACAATTTTGTATCTTTTTTTTTAACAAACATGCTTGGCAGCAGAGATTGTTGTTCCGAAGCTGAGTGGCCACCGAGTTCCACAGTTCCAACTGTAATTATTTACCAAGAGGTTAGTCATAGCACTCCAGCCTGGAGTTGTGTACAGCTCGCACATTGAGAAATGAAAATGCTCCTCGCTGAACCAGTTGGCAGTGAGGGAGGTGCGGATCTCTGAGGCCCCCCCTTTTTCTTTTCTTTTTTTTTTGCCTGGCTTAGCCACCATCTCCAACAGATTGGACTGTGTGGCAAACATCCCAGTGCTGCACATTCATGACTGCAAAACATGATGTTTTATTTTCACTCTTTGAAGCTGCCTCAAAGAAATTTCACCTCTTTTTTTCCCAACAAAAAAGGAATAATTATCACCGAGATCAGATTGACTAATTACATAGTTGATGGTCTTTTTGGTGGAGAGCGACTTCACAGGTTTGCAGCTTTGGGACTTCTAAAAAAAATCTGAGATGTCTCATTCTTAGTGGTTGTCAAGATCAGCTTCACAGTTATGATGAGAACATGCGGTGGAATAAACTGAGAGTTCATGTTGAAATTAATTCCAACATTTACATATCACATAGTAACTCCTGACACTGATTCATCTCACAGTCCTGACTGAATAATGCCAGACTGAACACTCACTATACTGCTCGGAAGAAGATATCGTTTCACAGCTTTCGTGTGTTTTTATCGCCAAAAGGTGATGAGGCAAAAATGCTTTTTCTCGTGTCCACGTTCATTTGTCTGTACCATTGGCCGAATATTGGCCGAATATCCCATGAACCAGTGGATGGATTTAAATAAAACTCTCAGAAAGATATCATTGGCTACACAACTCCAACCGATTACCTTTTGGAGTCAACACCATTCAAGATGGAAAGATGATGATTCAGTGAACTTTAGTCAACACAAAACGGGCTAACTCTGTTAGTTTTACAGATATTGAGTTTATTTTTGGTGTGGTAGTGACTGAGAGTCATTCTCAGTGTGTTAGCACTCATATTGCATGATATTGTATATATAACAGACCTCTACTTAGCAGAAATAATCTTGAAACATACATTTTTTCTTTCATTGTCCTAAAGTAATCTTATTCTTCATCGACTGAGAGTGTATTTGCAGAGATACACAAATATAACTTCTTTATTTACTGTCAGAGACACGTCTTTAGTTTAAGACATCACTTCACCAACGTTTCACTTTTGATTAATCTGATTATCTTTTGTTTTTTATTAGCAACTGTTTTTGTCTTTAACATTCAAATCTTGCTCTATTTTATTGAAAAAAGCAAACTGAAATCCTTTTTTTCTGAATAAGAAACATCCTGACACTTTGTTAGTGTTATTATGAATCAGCATCTCTTAAACTGATTTGGCCATTTTTTCAAATCTGTTTTTTTTTTGCTCCTGCCAACAGCTGAACAGGATTTATAAAACTTTATAGTCCTTTTATAGTCTTTTATAGTCTCTGTGGAGCTCCGTTTGGGGATTACACTGTTTTAGGGTAACAGTGTGAACTAAGTTTTTTTTATGTTTTTCTTTCTTTCTTACACCTCCAACCAGCTCAAATATTGCATCATCATTCCTTGAGATGAGTAAATGCAATTAAAGTGTTTTTTTATGACTGATTTCACTCAACCTGAGAAATTGTTGCACATTCAGTTGTGCCTGTTTCCAATCATTTTATATATTAAAACCGGTAACTAGCTAATTTTTATGGGGCTAAGTGAAAATATGCTGTTTTGACCACAGATTATATCAAAAGCAAACAGATATTTGAAGGATTTACAGCTGAATTTTGCAGCACGAGCCTGTAGGCACACAGATGAATGATATAAAATGTTCTAGCTGGAGCTCAAAGCCCCCCTCCTTCCACAGCTGAGGCCTGGAACGCTTTGGGTTTGTAAAGTTATAACTTATTGTTTGTCCCTTTTGGTTTGTAAAAAGAAAATATTCACCCTGTCATGTTGTAGTTTTAGGTTAAGTGTATGGCACAATTTCCAGGAAGGCATTTTAAAAGGGAGTTATAATTATGAAACCATTTGTTTTGATTGTTCAAACCTGTGAACAACCAAAATTTACATATTTTCATTGACTCTTGCTGCTGTTGTTGTTTGTCTGTTTTGGAATAATTGCATAAAGTGTAGCAGGGCTGAGTGTGTCATAACTAAAGTGTATTTCACATTTGTTCATTTATTTATTTTCTGCGCACCATTTGCAGCCAGACTGACAAAGCGACTGGGTGGGTGGAGTTTGCATCGGCTCAACCAACCAAACTACATGACTGATGTGAACAAAACATGTCAATATCTACGTCCAAAGGGGATGAAATAAGCAGGGAATTTGCTGTAAATGGTAAATGACAGGAGGGGATTTCTGGTCTCTATTACACATTGAAGTTGTCAGCTGTTAACGACATAATAAACTTAAATCATGCTAACAGGTTGTCCCTAATTTCAGGTGTTCTTCCTCCCAGCAGCAAACACTTTGCTCTGCCTTTAGAGGAAGCTCCTCCCTTCCCTGCTCATCATTATTTCTTAGACTGAAAAGGAGGACACCTAATGGCTCCACCAGGACTGATAGGGTTCCCAATTTGTCAAAGACAACCACGTGTTATAAAAACTTGGAACTTGAACTCTGCGAAGTGGGATTATTTTGCTTGTTTTTACTTGTGCTGAACCTCAGATGTGGAAGTTTTCTGTAGGACCCAATTTACAAAGGTTTATTTGGTGATTTGATTGATCAGGAAGCAGCATTTTTTGTGATTTTATTTGAAATAGTTCAGTTTTTCCTGTTTTGATGTGTGTTATCACTGAGAGGAGAGTTGTCATCTGAAAACCAGACTACATTAATGGATTTTCACTTTTAAACGCCTTTTTTTTCACCACTGCATCAGTGGGCATCACAAGGGCAGCGCGCTGACCTTTCTGGACAGAGTTCAGCTCCCTGAAGGCTCTGGCAGCTCCGCCTCAGTCCGTATCAGGATACAGAGCCATACTGTTGCTGCTGCTGCTACATGCCCTTATGCACTGGCACTTTTCCCAGCATGCTTCAGAGACGATGGGGGTTTGGAGGAGGGGCTGAGCAGGGATGAGAGGAAGCAGGGAAGGGTGGAGGATGGGGATGAAGACGAAGGGAAGAGGAGTCAATAAGGTGGAGAAAGATATTAAAGGAGAAGGGTGATGAAACGGAGGATAGATTCACTTAACAAAAAGAAAATACTATGAGGTGACATCGAGCTGACTGTGTGGATACAGACGCAAACGAGCAAAACTGACTTATTTTTTCAGAAAAAGACAAACAAAAAACAACATGGAAGACTTCAACTTGCTTTTTACGTCCTCCTGTTTTTTGTTTGCTTTTTTTTTTTCAATGCTGCAGCGCTATTCCAAGTGAGATGTTTCAGCCTACGCACTGCCAGGGAGGGGAACGAAGGGCTGAATGGATGGAGGGGAGGGAAGACAGGGTTTGTGTGATGGTGGGGACTGGGTTTGCTGGACTAATTGCCTGTCAGGGACCTTCTGTGTCTTTAAAGTGCATGTGTTGTTGCAAGAGAAACGCATCCAACAGTGAGACAGAAATACAGTGTGCTGTGAACATGATGCACAGCCTCCATAAATGAAAATAAGCATTTCTGCTTAAGTGTTATAAACACTGATCTACTGCAGGGCTACAAGTAATTACTTTTATATTGGTAAATTAGCCACTTATTATTAATTGATGAATTGTTTAGTCTGTATTGCTTCAGAACCAAGCCTGAACATGTGTTGCTGAATAAACAAAATAACAGACTTGAATTTATCTGTACAGTAACTTCGATTACACAAAAATAAAAAGCTGTTTTACTGCAGAGACTCAAGTGTTCCTAGACAGTCGAATCATTCCCAGTAACTGTAGGTCAGCTGTTTCGTATGTTTTCTGCTCCACAAGTTGTCAGGATCCTCCAGTATATCGCAGAGAGTTGTCAGCGTCGATGTTTGAATCACTCAGGGAAGCATTACTCACACAATCAGGTTTTGTAACACACTGTGCCTAAAATAACTACATTTAAAAGAAGATGATGATTGCACTTTGGATACATTACTGCAGAATTAAACAGAGGCAACCCTAATAATCGTTTTATTGTGTTTTTATAATGTTTAAAATTGACTATTTAGTCACTTTAAAGTAAACAATAATTAAAAATACTAAATCTACCAGAGCTGAAAGTCTCTCTTTATGTCAGTGTGATAAACAAAATGCTATTGCTCAGTCCTATTTGACATAAAAAACATAAAAAAATATAAAAATGGCACAATTACCTATACTGTCTTTAAATTTTTGAATCATTTTTGAATTTTAAATTACAGTGAGGCTGATTGTGAAGTTATAATGAGCCTAAAAAGACAAAATTAGAGCAAGTTTTTGATAGATTTATTATTCAAATGAAGACATTTTTGTAAATAAAAGTCAAATATTTCAAAAAGTACAAAAGTTACAAATCTTTAAAAGTCATAGCACACTGTTTTTAATTAGTGTTGCTGCATTGTGTGTTTTATCTGTAAGACCAAATTGTCGCTCTGTCTTTAAGTGAATATATTATGTACTTAAAGCTGCAGAAAACCTACAACAATCAGAATGTCTCCGTGTGTTATTTTATAATGTATATCTGCAGCATTTACTGAATTAACACACTTATTGCCTAGAAAGCCAGTTGAAGTTCAGCTATTTGTCAGCGGGGGCTTCTTAATTATGACATCTGAGGAAGCGGGTCGGAAAAGCCCCCGGAGGCTTGAGACACGCTGATGTGAAGCCAAGCTGTCAGGGCAGCAGAGCGCCCAGAACTTTCCAGCAGAGAGGACCGGGCTATTTAGGTTGCTGTGATTCAGGGTAGCGTCCCTGTCAGCTTCAGCCCTAACCTCTGGAACATCCTGTTTCTCATGTTTTCCTCCTGAACTAACATCTTATATTTGACCATTTGATCTCAAACCCCTCTTCTCGTTGCTGTCTTGATGAAGTTTTGCTTTTGGGTCATCAGCTCTGAGTCCTGTCCTGATGGTCCAGAACAGCCAAGAATCTTGGACCAAACTAAATAAAATCTCTGGGTTTTAGTTGTAATTTATAAATGATAGCACAGCTGTTATTATAACCTAACGATGTCACTGGCAGTCGGCTGATGAATGTTTTGTTTTGAGAGTTTTAAACAGAAGGTGTCTTACTCACATTTTCTTGCTCTGAGTAATGAAGGACATGAGTTTGATGAGCCTGGACAAATTTGTTGTTGTTGTTTATTAAGGAAGATATTTCTCATTTGATTTTAATTCATTTTTAAAGTTTTGACATGTAAATGCATGTGCATGTACCTGAACACACTCTAAACATCCTGACTGTGTTCAATCCACCTCATCCTGACGGTGCTCCGAGCGGCTGAGCCACTTCGGACATTTATTGCTCAAAGATTTGCATGGTTTACTTGTTGAAATTAGCAATTATTTTGATGAAAACTTAATCTTATCAGAACCAAAATTGGCACATGACAAGTTAGAATTAAGAAAAGATTTTGAGAAATGTTTGTTCTAAAAAAAAAAAAGTCACAATCTCCAATCCTGGTCCTCAGGGCCACCATCCTGCAGGTTTTACTTGTTTCTCTGCTCCAACACCTGATTTGAATCAAAGGGTGATTAACAGGCTTCTGCAGAGCATGAAGAGGTCATTTTACCACTGAATCAGGTGTGTTGGAGCAGGGAAACAAGGAAAACATGCAGGATAGTGGCCCTCGAGGACCAGGGTTGGCCACCCCTGGTGTAGGCAGTTGTGCAAGCCGAGAACGAAAAACAAAATAAAATCTGAGGGTCATAAAAAGTGTGTTATTGAGTGTTTTTTTACTTCATCATTCGGCAGCTTGCAGAGATAGAAGCAGTTCACTAAGAAAAGCAGGACAAATCAACATGTATGTGGGCTGCTTTTTTAAAAGGACTTGTTTTTGTTAAGTAATTAATAGATAAAGTAAAATGCATTTCCAAAAAGAGAAAAAAACAAACATATATTTTACTCCATTTCACAGCAGGCAAATGTCATCAAACTGACTCATTTTGTGCAGTTTGTAGTGATGGAAACAATACACAAAAATAAGAGGTTGTTGAGAGAAGTGTTATTCTGGGACCCTCCTACTCCCAGCACTGCAGGCCTCATTCTGTAAAGAGAACACGCACGCACGCACACACACGCACACACACACACACTCACATGCATCTGTGATCCATTTCTTTCTCTGTCCCTCTGTCACATGAGTCCATATGGCATCTGTCATGTCCCCCTGCTCTCTCTTTATCACAGTCAGATCACGGCTTCTTCCATCTCTTCTGTCAGCTCCTGGTTTCTGCTCGTCTCTGCGTGCTGCAGGAAGTAAACGAACAGTCGAGCTGAATCTTTGCTTTAAGAAGCTTTGCTCTTGTTATGTTGCATAAAATTACTCACAGCCTCCCTGCTTGTATCACAATATTCATAAAAACAGACTTCCTGCTCAAATTTTCTTTCAGCTAAATTAGTTTCTGTCAGTTCTGGTGTTTTGTTTTAACAAAAAAAGCATAAAAATCTTTATGTAAAGAGTTGTGGCGTGCTAGAAAGTGGCACAGAATATCAGACGTAAATATCACAGAACAGCTACTGTAGTAATTATAAATAAAATTAACAATTTTTTGCTGATGATATGTCTAAAACATAAACATTGCCATCTGATGCTTGAACAAATGTCTTGAATTAGTCATTACTGTTTGTTACTGAGAGGCAGACATATGTGCAACCTCCTAAAAAAAGGAGAAAGTGGGTGATAATGTTTGTGTGTGTGTGTGTGTGTGTGTGTGTGTGTGTGTGGGTGTGTTCATGTGTCTGTGTGTTACCAAAGTATCTCATGAACCACTGGATGAATTTTAATGAAACTTGCAGAAAACTTTTTCTGGATGTACATCTACAAGTAATTAGCTTCTGTGGTCAGCCGAATTAAAGAAAAGCCTCAAAAATCACAAAAATGGCTCTTATTCAGTCATATTTATAGGTATTAAGCTAACATTTAATTCACAACACATAAAATAGGGATTCTTTCTAAGCAGACTTTACAGCAGCGTTATCAATCCCAGCTTAGATGAAAGTGTTCTTACAACCACGATGTGTGTTATGTTCTTCTTTTGCAGTGTGAAAACTGAGCGTGATCAGCCTGATCCGGACCGTACCAAGTGAAAGTTTCCGTGAAACAATCCCCAGCTTCCCTGCTGGCAAAGTTGAGGCTCCTGCAGAAATATTCCCACTCTTATTTTTTTCCATGGCTGGGATTAAGGATTTCGAACTCTTCCCTTGTTTTGTACATTTTTGTTCCAAGCGAGACCAAACCCAGATGCCAAACTGACTGTGTCAAAAGGATCTCTGAATAATCACATCCTTTATTTTAATTAGCCAGTCTCCTTTAGTCCTTATTTAATCCATAGATTCATAAAAACTATCTTTTATCAAATTTAAACCCCTTTTACTTTTGACCACCCTGGAACTTTATGTCATCTGTTTGCTGCTCTTGATTCCCTCTCATCAGACCGTAATCAGTGCATTATTGGTTCAAAGTGCTTTATAAACAGATCGCCCAGTTGATGGTTTGCTTGCAGGTCTGAGTGACAGCGGAAGTGTGTGGTAAGCAGCGATAGCTCTCTGACGCTGTTCGAAGATTAGAACGCTTCAACAGGACGCCGTTTGACTGACAAGCAACACAAGCCACGTCCAACCCGACAAATCCAGGCACCGCCGCTGCTTCTGCTGGCTGCTGCTATCTCAAAGGCTTAAACGTATACCATTCCTCTCAATCTGCGCTGTGAACACTGTTGACACTTTGCCTATCTCCTTCTTCCAGTTGTTTATATTAGCGGAGCCTCTCAGTCATTGTTGTCTCGTTTCTTCCGTTCGTGGCACTCGATTTATGCCAAGCCGAACAACGTGAACGCCCTTTTATCTGCGCCCGGTGACCTCGTCGACCTCTTTGGCATTCTTCCTTTTATTCAACGAAAAACCATGCAACTTAAAACCTTTCACTGTAGTCACGGTTGTTTTCTGTGAAAGGAATTTGTAAAAAAACAAAACAACAAAAAGAATACAACCTAAAGCCATACCAAACACCAGCCATACATTTACAAAACGTCTCACAATGTTCGAGATATTAGTTTATTTTAGTTTTGCTCTCCAGCTGTGATTTTTCTATCACATTGGTGCACATACACATTCAGGGAATCAATGAGAGGACTGCGAGAGGAGACCCCCAGATTTCATATGTTTGTATGAAAGAACAGCTTTGTATGTTCTCAAGTTTTCTACCTGCATTTTTCTAGATCGCGCCCTGCGGTGAACCTGAGAACACGAGGCCCGCGGCGCCGAGCAGCGGCTGTGTCGAGTTCCCGTGTTCGTCTCGTGTTCCTCTTCATTGACGGATGAATCCAGACATTTTCATGTCTCTTCTGTGGGCAGAACCTCGCTGCCCTGCTAGAACCGGGCCCAAGCCCTCCTTCGTTCTCTTCTGTTGGGCCAAGCTAAACTCAGAGCAGAGACACTCGCGCGAGGGGATCGAACGCACATAGATCCAGTTTTTTTTAATCATTTCTTCCTCTAAGTTGTCACCAGCTCTTTATTGTTCACACTCCTGTGAATGCCTTTACATGCTCGATTATTAAACCTGTCTCTGCTCTGGAGAGATGAGCGTTTTTCGGACTAATTTGATGCTGCTTCATGCTGTCCACAACTTTTAAATTTGAGCATTTAGACCAAAATGAAAAGCATATTTCCTTTACTAATTCCTTTCCTGTGAGTTCTTAAAGGGAGTTAATTTATCTGGCAAAAAGTAAGATGTAAAAAAAACAAACATTTGAAGTCAAAGCTTTGAGCCAAATTTGATTTTCCGTTCAATTTTTCTGCCAAACAGCTGAAAACGTTGAAGCTGCCAACAGTGTTGTTTACAGACCCAAACCCCCAGTATGTGATATTTATTTTAACTTTAGGAACGTTTTGTTTCTACGTACGGTTTTACACATTATTCACGCAGGTCAACAGAAGTGCCAAACTCCAAGAAGAATACATCCAGTGTCTGTTAGAGCGAGTTAAAGTTTACATACAGCACTAAATGTTTACAAGCCACAGTTCCCATCGTGTTTTTTTTCTGTTCGTTGCGAACTTTGTGCCAACTACTGCTCCCAGAACAGAGTTCCTGCGGAGATAAAAGTCTTTCCTGTTAGACATTTTGTTAAGAGTTTACAGTTTTCTCAAACTTCTTTTGTTTACAGAAAAATCTATAAATACTGCCAATTTAAAAAAAAATCTGAAGGGGTGGAAAATGCCCCTTTGTCATCCGACAGACCAAAATTAATCAGTCATCCTGGTGCCATACAGCAGGTCCATCTTGTCATACAGGCAGTTTGTATAGGGCCTAAAATCTCTGAAGGACCTCAATGTTTACACGAGCTGCTTTTGGAGGGATTTGTACACAAAGAAAATGTTTACATTCAGATGGAGTGAAATGCCAAACTTATTTATGGAAGAGCTGCTGAACTCTGAGAGGAATCCATGCACCTGAACAGGAAACAGGACTAGTTCTTCACACTGAGGCGAAAACCTTTCATTGTGGACATTTTTATAATTCAACAAGTTGCCATTTTGGAGGAGGACGCTGATAAGTAATTATTATTATTATTATTTTTCTCTTTTTTAATGGCAGCTCATAAACTTTGTCACAGAACAATGGAAAATACAGATTCAGAGAGGATGTTCTCCTTTTGCACCATCCTCCTGCTTTTTTACTGCCTCCCTGTTTCCACACTAACCATCACCATGGAGCAGCGAGCTGTCGACGGCGACGTCAGGACGCTGGGCAGCGGCAGAAACTCGCCGGCTGCTGAGAAAACAAGCGCCACTTTGTTCCTCCTGACCGGCTTCAAGCCAGCAGGCGCCGGCAGAGCCATTGTGGCACCAAAAACTGCTGAGATGGAGGATGGGGACGACTCACCGGCGATGGCTGAACTCCCCCCAAAGCCTCTCCCGCAGACCATGTTGACGAGGAACATGACGGAGGACGGACTGAGGCCTCCCTACAGCCCAGCCCAGGTGGCTCCACCCCCCAGACAGCTGGTGAATGTGGACATTTGCAGGTAAATTATGTTTGAAGGAGTTATTTTTTGTCTCCACACACATAGATAAAAAAAAAAAACACCAATGACAACCTAAATATGTTCCTTCTTAAAGATGGACAATAGGACTAAATCTGTTTGGATAAATAAAAATGCAATCTGGGAAACAAACTGCATGTGGGAGTAGAAATAAAAACAACAGGCAGCAGATAAAAAGCTGAGCAGGACGGTTTGCATGACAGGATCAGGTCGCAACAAAATTTGACCTATGGGTTTGCTTCGTTTCGCTTTCGTCAGCAAAACTCTGCATGTTTTAGCTTTTTAGAAGGAGCAGGAACCGGACGGACACAGGAAGTAAACGAGACGCCCACAAAAATGGAAACTTTAGGAAATAAGCAGCTCAGTCGCTGTATACCAGAACCATAGTGCTAACAAAGGCACACAGAACTGTAGTATGTAATACTAGTACTAGTTAGAGGAGTAATATGTAAGCCTGTTCTCTGAGTGTATTGAGTTAGGGCGGGGGTAGGCAATCCTGGTCCTGGAGATCCACTATCCTGCATGTTTTCCTTGTTTCCCTGCTCCAACACACCTGATTCAGTGGTTACATCACCTCTTCATGCTCTGCAGAAGCCTGTTGATCACCTATTGATTCAACTCAGGTGTGTTGAAGCAGAGAAACAAGTAAAACCTGCAGGATAGTGGCCCTCGAGGACCAGGGTTGCCCACCCCTGAGTTAGGAAGACGAATTAAATGCTGAGCAGGATCAGTTCTCCGGCTCTTATGCATCCAAAGAAGTAACAACAAACAAGAAGTTGGTGTCAGAGGTGAGATAATCTGGATCAAATCAGTTTAAGAGATTACAAAACTAGGGATTAAACAAAAAGACCTTTTTGTTAAAGAGAACAAACCCTTTCAACCTCTGCAGATATGAAGTTCACGGCTGAGGATCCGCAGCCCTTTCTGTGCGTTTAACGCTCTGATCTCACTTGATGCCATAAAAGCGAGGCACATCATGATTCTCCTGCAGCTCTCATCTCAATCTCACCGAAGCTTATATTTCGTGCGCTGAGAGGTGTCCTGCTGTTGCTAGGCAACATGTAATCAGCTCTAAATCAGCGGTCTGCTGGTGGGCCACACTGAAGAGCAGCGAGGAGCAACGCTGATAGAACAGTATCAGGAGAAGGATCTGAAACATAGATAAGCTCCAAAAAGCCTCACTGATATTTGTTTCAAACTTTATTCGTCTTTTTTCTTTCGGTGCTTGTCAGTTCTGTGTGCTAAGATCAGACCGGGTTCTGTTCTGGTGATGTTTAGTGACTGTACTGTGACCTTAAACCACATCTTCTTTTAGCTGTTTCTTGACACACTCCAGATTTCAAAGCACAGCGGAGTTCTCACTGGCAGAAACATCAAAATGCTCTGGCGGCGGCGACAGATTTTCTTCTTCTTGTCTTTGATCCGCAGGGGTTACTTTGACGTCATGGGGCACTTTGACAACACGTTCAACTGCTCCAAGGGCAGTTACATTTACTGCTGTGGTACCTGCCACTACCGGTTCTGCTGCGAGCACCAGGCGCAGCGGCTGGACCAGGACCTGTGCACCAACTACATTTCCCCCGTCTGGGCCGACACACAGGTGCCCGAGACGGTGCCGACAGACAAGAAGCCCGTCCCGGGCTTCAAGACTCTGCAGCAGCAGAGCGGCAGGTCAGAGGGACTGTAAACTGAAGAAAAGTCTGATGATCTTCCAAGCAGTCATACACCTTCTGTAGTAAACATTTAGAGATATTCAGTCACTGTAAACTGTTTGCAATCTTCGTACTTTTTAGAATAATTTGCACAAAATAATTTAAGAGTCGCCTTTTCTATTGTTTAATTTTGAACATATATATAGTTTTAGGTTCTAATCATCTTAGGCAAATATAATGAATGCAAACATTTTGAAGAATATAATATTAAAGGAGCCAAATGACAGATTTACAAGAAAACAACAATATAGAAAGTGATGCAGTTTCTTTTTTTTTGGTTTTGAGTGCCTTTGCTTACTGTTTCTCTAAAATCAGTACGGCCTACGTGATCGGAGGGGTGATTTCCTTCACGCTGGTGGTGGCCGTTGGCGTCAGGATCGCGTTTAGCAAGGTGGCACGTCGACCCCGCAACCGAGAAATCAACATGCCAAGGTGAGAATGGTCTGCACTTTGAAAGCATTCGAGTGAGAACTTTCAGATGTTTCCTAAAGATAATATCTCACTTGGCTGTGACTGTTTGGGACTAGATGTCAACTCGAGATCGACTCGATTTTCTGTTGCAGTTTCACTGAAGTCTGACTGATGAGTGAGTTGTGTAGCTGCATTTTGCCAAGTCGATTTTTTTTTTTTTGAGTTTATTTTTGTGTACATTGCCTGCCACCCACATTGAATCTACCTCAGCCCACATGTTTGTGTGGTAGGTTACTGGAGTACACTTCTGAAATGAAGATAAGCAGATTTGACCCAGTTTTTAATAATTAGTAAATTGGTTTTTAGACCGGAACATGTTTTCTGTCATCTCTGTAACTATTTTGACTAGTTGAACCATTTTGAACATGTTCAAAATTCAAGCGACAAACATTGCAAAACATTCTGGAGACTCTCCTGAATGCTGGTGCAACTCAGTGAGACACTACTTTAAATATCTCACAGACAGAAGATCAATCCGTAAAGTGTGGCACACACAGAAAGCACAATAAAAATCAACTTAGAGCTGCTCATACATTCAAAATTCTAAATAAGGAGAAATTTACTTTTAATTTTTTGATGTTAAATCAAAAATATGTGGCTAACACATTAAAAACCCTTAAGATAACTGGATAATCATTGGATATCCTGCCTGTCCTGTTTCAGGTCACTGGTGGACATCTTGCGCCACCAGTCGAGCCCCATGCAGCAGGGCGAGAGGAACAACGCTGCCATGTTGACCACCTCCGACGGACGCACATCCAAAAACCTCTACACGCCCATCCTTCAGATGAAAGACAACCGCAGTAAGTGGCGAGCGGTTCTGAACGCGCTCACGTGTGTTGAGGTGAAAACGTGAAGCGATTGAGTCATAATCAGGTGACACAAGCCTTTGATTCAGTTCTTTTTGGGCCAAAATGAACTGAATGGGCTGATGGGCCAAAACATTATGACTGCTTGAAGATGAATTTCAGAACTCTCACTATCTTGACATGGAAATGCTTTCTCATTTGTTTTTTGTTTTTTGTTGTTTTTATTTTGCTAACTCTGCTAAGACTGCAAGACTTTTTCTCTGCAATTATGGAAAAACGATTAAAGCTGATTTGAGCTCTGTAGGAGCTAAAGTTACCTTAAAGGTAAAACAATGATTAAATAAGATGCATAACTTTTCTGTTTGCTAACAGTTTTGCAGAGGTGGGGGTGGACGACAGCTCACAGTTGCACTGAAAACACACAAACATTTCTTTCTTTACGTCTTCACTGTCTCTCTGCCTCTGTCGCTTTTTTTCTTACAATTTTTCCAGGATTTTAATTGTTCTCCCGATAACATTCTTAGTAATGTTTTATTCGTAGGCAAACACACAGACGTTTTTATTGACAAGACTTTAGTGAAACCATTCCAGGAACTATCAAAGTGAATTATTTCCACACAATTAGTTTAGTTACAGGTTAATTTTCTGATATTTAGATTATTTTAAGAATAGGTCTAATAAATAAAAAAGAAACAAATTATATCTGCTGATTAGCAGCTGACTTTACTTAATAGTGAAAAAAATAAACTGACATTGAAGTAACTGTAACGGACAGAAAAAAAATAATTCCTGGAGGGACTGTCACTTTCTCTTTCCTGTCCTTTTCTCTTCCTGTCCTGTCTCAGCCACTGTCCTCTCTCCGTCTCTTCACTGACACAAATGCTTACGCGACACGAGCTTCTTGTGTCTCTCGAGTGGTTGTCCATCAGTTTGTTGGCTCTGCTCTCTTTGCAGCTGGGAACTTGCACCACCCTTTTAACCAGCAGGGGTCTGCTTCCAGCCCCAAACACACTGCTACCATCGGTAAGCCTCGTGGTTAGCAGCGCCAGCCGGCGCAGGCGGCGGCGAGCTGCTGGCCGGACTCACGGCCTTCCCACCACACTGTCCGTCTGTCTGTATGTCAGTATGACGGCCTGCTGTTCTGCACTCTTTAAACGGCTGTGCCAGGGTCAACACAAACACGTGCATCTTTGATTTAAGTCATCTGTTTGGATAGGAATTGCTTTTCTTTGTCACACAGTTGTGTTGAAACTGACACGTCTTTCATAAGAGTGCAAGCTTAAAGTTGTCTGGCCTGCCCTCGCTTACCGCAAGCCTGTCTGCCCCTCGTCACCCACCACCACCACGAGCCTGCTTCCAAACTGTGCTTGTTCCTGTTTTTCTCTCTGTGATGCAGTGACGTGCAAGTGTGCTTACAGCTGAACGCTGAAGAGATCGCTTCTCTCACCAGAGTCCGTTTTCCCAGGCTTTGCAACAAGAAAACAAAAAAAAGCAATGCTAGTGTTTTATCTAAGAACAATACACTGCAGGTACATGAAATACATGAACTGTAGATGAAGGCTTACATAAAGACTGTGGTAGAACGCTGGATGCGGTTGCCGTGGAAACGAGATGATGATAAAGGAGGATCAGTATAATTATATTTTTGTTGAACTTTAGTGCCAGTCACGTGTATGAGAATGTAAGAATGAGCTCAGTCATTCAGAAAGATTTTGATTAAAACAAACTGTTTTATACACAAAATTGTTCATTCAGAAACCACTGTTTCTAAATTAGTGTTTGCCTTTAAGTTTATTAACAAATGAATAACAAAAATATCAAAAAAGCTTTAAAAAAATCCCTACTTTTAGATTTTTTTTACCTCCATGTTTTTAGATCATCAATGCCTACTCATTTAATGACATTTCCTGGTTTTAAAAGCAAGCTTTTAAACCTTTATTGGCTCATTTATTGAATTTTTTGTCCTCACTCTTCCTGCGTTTGGGCCATTTTCCATTTTATGGTCTGTTTTAACTCAACTTGAATCTAAGAGTTCCCTTTTTTATTGGCATCTTTTTTGTTTGTTTTTCCATTTTAGCTCATCCCTGATACTAAGTGCTTAAAAAAAGGTAGATTTGAGAAAAAAAACACCCTGTATAGTTAGATGTACAGTGTGAAGATGTGGCTGATTAATTACTACCTTAAACAGATCCTTTTGTTTTGCTTCCTGTATGATTAGTTTCATTCTATCAGAGATTTCATTCGCATGTTTGCAGAAAACTGCAAAACATAACCCTAGTAAAAATTAAGGTTATGAATATAAATTTAATTCATGTTAGTTTTGGTTATAACTGGACTGCAGATGGACCAGAGGGCTGCATGTGGCCCCAGAGCCACAGGTTGCAGACCCCTGATGAAAGAGCAGCTGTCTGGTTGACCTCAGAGCAGATTTATGTTGGGACAAAGATCAAAATGTTTCAGATACTTTGCACTCATGGAACCAAGTTTATTTAGATCCAAACTGCCTGTCAGCCATCATAATGTCCCTTTCCCCCAACCTAAACATTTAAAATGATCAGTCTGGTTCTGTATTAGTTCTTCCAGGATTTGATGCTTTATAATGTTTTTTTTTCTTTTCTTCAGCCTTCATCATGATCAGTTTATGCTTTAAAAACCATACAGTCTCAGATCTAGCATTGCTTTTTCCTACTGTGTGTGTGTGTGTGTAACGAGTACCGTGCAGAAGTCGATGTGGTTTGTGTTCCCCGGGTGGCACTTAACAGAGACATCATTGGCCATTACTGCCCATTACTGTCAATGGTCAATGACCAGTATATGTCCTGCAGTTATCTTAACAAGATCGCAGCCCATAACTGTTACCGCCCTGAATGGACTCAACACTGATAGTGTCTGTCTACGGCAGAAAACAACAGCAAATGGCCCCAGTTACACAATCTTTAATTATCCCTGTATGTTTTTATACTCTCACAGCTGGCGTTCAGCAGCTGAGGTTGTAAATTCTCCTTTTTTTGATTCCTCCTCAGGGGGTGATTATAAGTAATAAGGAGCTTTTTTTTGTAATTTAAGATGTAACATAAAATGTTTGTCCTAATTTAAATGTTCAGAAATTACCAACCTGATTCTGAAAAAGTTAGGATGTTGTGTAAAATGTAAATAAAACCAAAATGTAATAATATGCAAATCTTTATTTTGTACATTTAAGGTCCCTGCTGAGTGCACCTACACACTAGGGCGTTTAATGCGCTGTTTGTTTGCTGTTTGGAGCCCATACGAATGTACTTGTAAATCTTCTGAAGTAACTAATTATCACTGTACATGTTGCAAAGCAGCCCTCCCTCCCTGTACTGCAAATCTTACATAAGGCAAATCATTTTTATGTGTATCGATCGATGTGCTGCTTTTGCACTTTGCATAAATGTGATTGTGTGTGTGTTTGTGCAGCGATTCCTCCAGAAGCTATCAGTGTATTTTTCTGTATTTACATGTGGCTGATATGTTGGTGTTGGAGCCTTAGATGAACAGCTCACAGTTGTATTTATAGATGGTCGCCATGGAGCTCAGAGACACTTCCTGTGTTTGCTGATAGTTGACCAGCTTGAAGACTCTACCCTCCTTCAGTCTTTTCCTTCCTTTTTCATGTTTTTTATTCATTTATTCAATCTATTTTTCTTTTTTTAATGCTAATTTTCTGTTTTATTTTCTACATTTCAAATTTATGTATTCTTATTGTATGCTTTTCCCCTCAATTTTTTTCATCTGCCCCTTTTTTCCCTTATTTCTTCAACTTTATCCTCTATTTTCTCCTACGTTTCACCGTTCGTATTTCCATTTTAATTCTCCTACTCACTTCTTTTTCTCCTTCTCCCTCCTGTCTCTCACCAGAGCGTGGGACTCGCATGAACAACACCTCCCAGCTATCATCTGGGCCCACCCTGATTTCAGGTAGCGGTAAAGGTGCTGGAGGGGTCGGCATCGGAGGCGGCGGCATCATGGGAGGGAGCATGAGATACAACAGCAGCCATCCGTCTTTCTCCCACTCCTTCCACAACCTGGCCCAGCTGCCGCCGTCCTACGAGGCGGTCATGAAACCAGAGCTGAACCGCTACAGCTCCCTGAAGAAGCTGGGTGAGCCCCGGGACTGGGGAGGGATGTAGGAAGAGGGTGGCGAAGCCGGAGAAGAAACAAAGGAGGCAAAAAGAAAAAGAGAAGGGACTAAGTAATTACTGGGGATGACTAAGAGCCTACAGGTGACGCATCAGTCAGGAACCACTTGGCCTCACCGTAAATTAAATTCTTCTACTTGCATCATTTTCATAAACCTGACTCTTTAAAAAATATAAAACAGAACTTAATCATTTTCTTCTTTTCTAGCAATATTCTGTCTTTACAAAATCAGCTTCTGTAGCTTTTTTAGGTTTTCATCCACTCAAACATTTAGGTTATTTGATTAGTGTTTGTTTCATAACACACTAAATGTTAGTGAATCTAAATTGCAGACGGGTCATTTTAACACCTGAACTCTGTTACAAAAAAAGGTGTAGTGTTAGATTATTATTATTATTACAGATTTTTATGTACAGAATGTTTTTATTTAATGTGAAAGTTAACCTGGCCATGAGCTGCCACAGCGTTTGATGCATGTTCTGCAGACAGGTATGATGATCCCTGTCCTCTTTTACCTGGAAATCATCCTTTTTCCAGACAGAATTTCACATTTTGATTCACCAGAGCTTAACACTGATTTCAGCTGCACTCAGTCCTTTTTAAATGAGCTTAGACCCAGACGAAACCACAATGTTTCTGGATCTCATTGCTCATTTTTTTTGTGCATTAGAGTTTCTAACTTGTAGTTCTAGACACAAGTTCTCCAAAAATGTATAGATATCTACTGGAGCGTAAGTACGAATCACTTAAAACAGCTTTATTCTTGATTTTTAACCAGTCTGCTTCCTTTAACACAGGAAGTTTGGGTATTTTTGCTTCTTTTTGTACTCTTTCTTTTCTTTCCTCACCATCCGTGGCATTCTTTTCATACGAACTGCTGTAACATCCACTGCATTCTTTGTGAGTTATGTCAAGCCTTTTAGTGCCCTCTCTAAAGCACATCTCACATAGATATTCTCTCATTGTTTCGTACAATGAGCAAAGTTTGGATATGATTCAGCTGGGTTTTCTGTGTAAAACTGGCTTGAGGTGAAAGAACTGGAGGAAGATTTATGAGCTGAATGCCAGCAGGAAATAATCGAGAAGGAAGTGACAGATTCTGAACTTAGAGAGATAGAGGATGATAAAGGATGATGAAGAAAAAGGAGGCGTGGAGACGTAGAGATTGGGTGAATGAATGTAGAAAAAGGAAGTGGGGTAAGAAGGGACTTGTGAAAACGATAGGTGGAGGGGTGTTTATCAGCTGGTCTGCAGAGGCCTGGCTGCTTTTGGTGAAGAAGAAAAGATGTTCGAGGCGGTGGCTGGCAGCCTCTTTCTATCTGCCCTGTGACTGCAGGGGGAGGGGAGTCATTCTGCAGATGAATGATGGATGGTTACTGGCACTAAATGCATCCAATAATGTGGTGAACACAGGGATCAGATGAAGCCTATTTATTACAACAATTTAATCAAAGGAAAAAGGAGAATCACTTCTGTAGTTGTGGCTTTGCAAAAAGGGAGACAAAATCCTACTCATTTCAAACTGAAATCATAAAAATGGCATCCTAAATTATATCAAATGGCTCAATTTGAAAGAGTTTACTCCAGTAGTTTTCCAGATATACTGATGTGCAGTTCTGAAATGTGGGTACGCACTCAATGTAAACAAAGCACTCGGACGAATCTGCTAAAAACCACAAGAAAGCTCGAGTCACAGACTGATCTACATTAGGCTGTCTGTAGGTAAACAAATATGGTGGAATCTGACAAGTGTTGAATCTTGGAGAAGATGTAAACATGGACATAAAAAATAACTTTTCCTGCAACATCTTTAACTAAAAGTCTCACAAGAGATCCTTCTGATTAATAGTTAAACCACTACAGAATATTAGTTTGTCTTTTATGAGAAATTTGAACAAAATTTCCTCCTTTAGTCTGTTTTTATGTAACTCTATTACCAATTAGACACACAGTATATACATATATTTCATTTGTATCCTTAGATGGTGTTGTTTTCTTCTTTAAATATTTGCTTAAAAACTCAAATTTGTTCTGCTTTACCTCAGAACAGCATCTCTGTTCTCAGGTCCACTGCTGCTTTTTCAAGTTCTAACCCCAATCAACAACTGCTGCAAATGTTCATTTTTTTGCAATCACATTTTCAAACCCCCCCCGTCAGTGTAGAGCCAAATCTCGTAGCTTTACTGCCTTCATGTGCAGTTGTCTTTGTGTTTTCTTCCAAGTAGCTCATGTACAGTGATAGTACGTGCTGGTTTCAGTGGTTTAGGTGATCCATGTTGGCAGGCTGAAGCCCGTTAGCCCGTGATTGTCCTGAAAAGACCCTGTGAAGTGAAACAGTTGCACCCACACAGAGGCAGTAATATCACTGAAACACTCTCCACTTTTGGCTAAGGGTTTCTGAGAGTGATGAATTTGAGAACAGAAATTTTGTGAGCATGAGAAAAGGTCAAACTTGAGGCCAGGACATTTGTACAAGCGGCAGTGAATCTGAGGTCAGAGATCCAGTTTTTGAGGCGAAGCAGAGCAGATTTGCACACAGAGACTTTTCAGTAAGTTTTAAAAAAGAACAGCACAATATGTGAGAGAAAACAAAATCTTCATTGCAATTTGGAAAAATATGCTTCATTTAAAATTAGCAATAGGGTTTGATACAATTTAGTGAATGAATAAAATAGTATTTTCTTGTTTTCTGATAGGGTTTTTGGAGGATTCCTTGTTTAGACCCCATTTTCTAGCCTCCTTTAAAGAACTACAGAGAAAATGCAACTAGTTAAGATTACATCTAATCTGAAGTTGGTTATTTAATGTGGCTGTATTATAAAAAAAAGTACTATAAGTTGAAGGTTGATCAGACTCCTTTGCTGCTTAAAGTATCTGAACAGAAGCTATGGCTACCAACCATTAGCAGTGGAAAAATTAGCAGCAGCATTTTTCATTTTACACTGAAGGATGACAGTTTTATTGATAAGTTGAACAAATGATCCCACCTAATGGATTTTGAATTAAATTGGGAGCAAAATCAGCTTAACAAAGGTTATGAATAGGAATGCATGTAATATTTTCTACAACCCCAGTTCCAAAAATGATGGGATGTAATTAAAAACAAAATGCAATGATTTGCAAATCTCATAAACCCATATTTTATTTACAATGGAACAGAGGAAACATTTCAAACTAAGAAATTGTATTTATTTTAAATAAGGTAATTTGGAATTTTATGACAGCAACACATCTCAAAAAATAAGGACAAAGCGGTGTTTCCCGCGGTGAAGCAGTCTGTAAACATCCAGGAGCCGAGGAGAGCAGCTGCTGGAGGTTTTGGAGGGAATGTTGTCCCATTCTCTTTGCTGGATTGAAGCATACTGTACGTTGTTCTAAAATCTGTATATACTGTTCTGCATTCATGGAGTCTTTCCAGATGTTTAAGCTGCCCGCACCAGAGGCACTAATGCACCCCCACACCATCAGAGAGGCAGTCCTTTGAACCGTGCATTTAAAATTTCACAATGGAATATGAAAAAAAAAAATCATATTTCGATTCATCTGATAGAACAGTTCTCCTCTTTGGTCCAGAGAAGATGGCAGCGTTTCTGGATGGTGTTCACATCTGGCTGCTTCTCTGCCTGATAGAGCTTTAAGCAGCATTTATGGACGGCATGGTGAACTGTGTTTACAGACAGTGTTCCTGAGCAGAACCAGAACCAGAACCTGGTTTTAATGCAGTAGCCCCTGAGGGAACTGAACTTTCAGCCTCCTCCTTGGAGCTCAGAGATTTCTACAGATTCCTGAACTCTGTTGATGTCATTATAAACTGAAGATGGTGGGATATTCAAATCATTCCCAGTTTTCTGTTGAAGAACATTATTCTGAAAAAATTCTACTATTTTTATTTGCAGTTTTTTTTACAGACTGATGAACCTCTGCCAGTATTCAGAAAAATTCAGCCTCTCAAAATACTTAGTTAACCTAATTTGATGCTAAATGCTCCTCCAGCTGTTTTTTAATTCATACTAATTACTTTTACAGCTTTTTGTTGCCCCTGTTCTGTCTTTTTTGAGTTGTGTTGCAGCTATAAAATTCAAAACTACCTCATATTTTCCAAAAGAAATTGTACAATTTCTTAGTTTTAACATTAGATATGTTAATATGTTTACTATAGGTAAGTTTTACACCCAACTTTTGTTTTTTTTTTAGTTTTAATAATTGTTACTGTTTTTTCGCTGTACTGTTGAGCTCAGTTACATGAGTTTACTCATCTGTGGGGATGACTGAAATTGAAATCCTCCACATGACACGTT
This sequence comes from Kryptolebias marmoratus, assembly GCF_001649575.2. NCBI lineage: Eukaryota > Metazoa > Chordata > Actinopteri > Cyprinodontiformes > Rivulidae > Kryptolebias > Kryptolebias marmoratus. The sequence continues at coordinate 3,514,953 of NC_051434.1, read as the reverse complement.
CCATCCCCTCTCGAACCCCTCAGAGTCTGGTGTGATGACAGTGAGCACACAAACGTGTCATTGTGCAAATGAATACAGTCTGTGCTGACAAGTCTGGAAAATGACAGTTTACCCAATTTCTCTTGTTCCAAACAGACTGAATCATTGTCACACTAAATTAAAAGGTATTTTATTTTCATGCCAGCTTTGGTGGAGCACCCCTTCAAAGTGAATGTAAAATATTGTCAGTGTGACCCAGAGAGAGAAAAAAATGGCTCCTCAACAACCATTGTGTGAAACCTGCCGCTTGTGATGCGATTCCCCGCCGAAACGCCACTGATAAAGGCTTCTTTGTTTGCAGACAGCAGGCAGGCAGAAACCTCGAGCTAATTTGGCCTTACTGGAGGAGAGCAAACAGTGAGAGGGTGAGGGAGGACAGGGTGAGGATATGAGGCACACGTTGTGAGAAGGAGAAGAAAACACGGGGAAATGGAAGCAGATAAAAAAAAAGAAATCTTAAGAGCCGGTATAACGGGGGAAATTAGAAGAGAATGGAGGAGCATAATGGAGACAAAAGAACAAACAAAGAGAGGAAGAGGAAAGGAAAAACAAGTGGGGGAGAAGAGGTTGCATGGTGGCTGGGTAAAGGTCACGTTCAAATTGGCTCTCAGGGAGCTGCTTCCATGGAAATGCTTTGAAGATTAAAGTGGTTTCAGGCTACGGAGCAGAAAGCACAGAAACACTGTTTTACTATTAATGAATCACTTTTTTTGTCTTCCTCATCATCATGTTCTTCTCTTTTCACTTTGTTTTTTTTCCATCCAGTCTTTTCTTTGTGTGTTTTTATATTGTTCTTTCTCTTTTTAATATGGTGTTCCTCATGCATTATACAGCTTTCTTTTTCTGCATGATTCATTTTCGACTTCGGTTTTTTATTTCCCCTTAGCTTGATCATTTGCAATTCACCTTTAATTTAGTATTTTTAGCAACTCTAGCCTTTTCATCTGTTTTTTTCTTTCTGCTTATGCTTTCTTTCTCTCATTCTCGTTACTGCCTCTGTTATTCTTTATACATGATGCATACCATTCTTTGGCCTTTATTTATTTACTTTTCTATTTATATACTGTATTTTTTGACTTCATATTATTGTCTTTCTGCATTTTTTTACCATTTCTCCTTTACTTATTTACCCGACAGGTTTTAGATACAAAATTTTTTTCATGCATCGACAATCGTTTAAAATATTTAACTGCAGTTTATGTTTTTTGTTTCAGAATTAGAAACATGACACCTTTATAGGCCTTTATGTCCTGCAGCCAAGACAATCAGTAGATTTAAAATAATCTTTATGTTTATCAATAAAGCTAAGTTGTTAAATGTACAGAAGCCCTGTTTACATATTATTTGTTTTGTTGTTTTGTTTTTAATAATCAGAGAAAGAACTTGACGAGTACTCCGGATATTACTCCTCCAAACGTCGCTCCAACAACGCTCCACCCTCGTTCCACTCCTCGCAGCACCACCTGCCCTGGGGAGGCGACTACACACTGGGATCCAGGGGGACTCTGCCTCTCCACGGCTCCCGACCACACCTCCACATCCCCGCTTCAACCCCCAACCCTTACCCCCTGCCTTCCCAGACGCCGTACACCAACTCCACCTTCGACAGGCCGCCGCGACGCGTCCGCTCCCAGGACCAGCTGTTGGCTTTCGGGGAGGGCAACACGTTGTCCCGCCTGTCCAAGAACCAGCAGCACCAGTACTACAAAGCCATGATGAGTACCAGCAGGAGCTCCACGTCACAGACGCTCCGCAGGCGAGTGCACGGATGAGACGAAACAGAAGAGACGCAAATGGAAAGAGACATGAGATCAGATAGGATGATAATAAAAAGAGATCATATTAATTTGTGACTGGAGAAGTGATGAAATAAACTCCATAAAGGAAATATAAAAGCAAAAAGAATCACAGTTTTATAAATATCAAAAAGTAAGACAGTTTCATTAAAGTTTAGAGAATAAGACAAAGTCATTAAATTTATACGACCTACAAATATGTTCTGTTCAATCTGAAAACTAATCGTTGTTTAAGAAATCTATGTCAGCTGAGATCCAAATATATTACAGAGCAAAGTCTAAAAGTTGCTTCAAACAAATCCAACCAGAACAAGCCAATAAATACAACTATAATGGCTTTAGAGCAAATCTGAACTCATACCTTTGTGGTCAAATTAAATATCCATTTTAAAAAATACATTAATATGGCAATGTTAATAAAAAATACTTAAAAGTTACATAATAATTCATTTTAACTTGTGCATCCAAATACACTGATGAACACTTCAAACTAATTTCTATTTATGAAAATATACACTCAAAGTATTTTTTTCTTTTCATGTAAAAAAAAATGAATGACATTTGCTTTTTTTTTTATTAGTCTTCGTCTCTCTTTCTGCCTCTTGTCCCACTCAGTCACAGGACACTTAATAATGTTTTAGTAAAAGCTGCAATTAGACAAACTTTGTCCTTATTTCTGTATATCCGATCTGAAACGTTACCTTCAGACCCAGTCTTTTACTTCAGAATTTTAAAAAAAGGAATATTAAATGATTAAAACTGTGGTTCCAGGTCCCACGAGCGGCTCCTGGTCTCTCCTGACCGTCTGGACGACCGGCTGATGACGATGGGCCTACATGTGGGAGGGGCCGACAGAGCCGCAGGGAGCGGGATGTTTCCCACCATGGGCCAGCTCAGCCACCATCAGAAGGCCCAGTCGCAGCAGAACATCTGTGCCACCCCATCCATGGACCGTCACCACATGATCAAGATGAACTCCCACCCGACGCCGGGCCACGACCACGAACGCAGCTCCGCAGCCATGCCTGGGATGGGGATGCACGGAGGCTGGGACCCCCACGGGGGCCACGGGGGAGGTGGAGTGGGGCCGATCGGCGGCCATCCCAACGCCCGACGAATGGCTTTCGCCAGCAAAAGGCAGAACACCATCGAACAGCTGCACTTCATCCCTGGAGGAGGAGGAGGGCAGGGATTGCGGACTGGGAGTAAGAACGAAGTGACGGTGTGAGAGGAAGATAAAGGAAAGGCTAAAGGCCAAAGGTGTAAAGATGACAGGATGAGGAAAGGAAAGCATTTAGTCGGAGAATAAAGTGGAGAGATGAGGAGGAAAATGCAAAGAAATGAGGAAGAGTTTTAGTCCCAGCTGGCTGTCCCCCCTTTAAAAAAACAAACAAAAAAAACCCATTGTGAATGACAATTATTTCATAGTGAGTAAAGCCAATTGATTCTCTTCTTGTCACTTTATGTATTAAAAAAGAGAATATTCAGCCATTCTTTGTAAAGGGAAAAAAAACATCTCACATAAAAGAGCAAAAAAAAAAAAGCAGTTCAAAGGCTGCTGGGTATTGGCTGTGACTTTTATTGAAGGATATTTGCTGAGTTGTTGAATTGTCCTTGAGTTTTATTCCACTGTCCTCTGAGTCCTCGAGTGCTCTGACAGATATTCATCTGTCTTTAAATCCACTGTGGATGATGAAGAGCGCCCAGGCAGAGATAGACGGGTTTGCTTGTTCATGTATTTATAAAAGTATTTAAAAACCAAACAAGTTACTTTTTATATGAAATTAACTTGATAATATTAACATTGCTGAGCCCTGTAGGATTTTGTGTCTACCTAGTTGAAAACATATTTATCCTTAGCCCAGGCAGTTTGTAATTTAAAAGCTGGACGTGTGTCCAGACGATCATTGCTTCCTGTAGTTGTGATTGGAGCATCAAAGTAAAACTGCTGAAAAAACACTCCAGCTTTATGGCTTCATTAACTTGAGAATAAGATAAATTAAAGACTTAGGAATAAAAGAAAACTCATCCAGCTGCTCAGTCGCATCAGCATTTCAGATTAAATTTAGAAAATTTAGAATAAACTCATCAGTTTTTTTCTCCTCTAAGATTTATCAACACACTGAAAACTGCTGGGTTCAAAACAAGCCAATCTGTAACCCGGTGCTGGGTCAAATTTGGACCGAGCCAGCCCTGGGTAGTTTTGAGCCAGCGTAATGAGGAAAAATAACAACCTAAAATCTGAGTTACTGGATAATTACAACTTTGATTGGTGCTGCTATTAGCGTCAGCTAGCTAGCACCATCTAATGCTATTTTAGGAACCCAGACTCATTTTATATAATGTGAGCTAAAGTTGTTGACAAAAGCAACCAGGTTAGACGACTTCTTACAATAAAACTTATCACATCTTAAACCAGAGGTCCAGACAGGTCTGATTTGGTCATCTGGCTTAAAATGGTGGACTGTGAAGAACGATGTGTCTCAACTTTCTGATCTAATATTTGGTCGAACCAACCCAACCTATGAGCCGACAACTTCAACCCAGCAGTTTTTAGTGTGAATGTTTAAGTAAAAATCTGAATGCAACCCTCTTTTTTCCTGATGTGACTGAGCCTTGAAAGCAACATTCAATATATAGTATAAATATATACATATTTTGCAAACCTATATCCTTGTACAGTGGATTCTAGTGAGTGTACGTCATCTATGAAACATAAATAGTGAGAAAGTTTTGAATTTTACCTCTCATTAAGGAAATTTGATCTGTGAACAAACATGCCGCTGCAACGTTTTCGACTTTTCATGGGGATTTTGTACAGTCGAGGGCTTCTTTTTGCAGCGCAGCAACATTGCAACAACCCCTCTTCTATGTGTCTACGAAGCCACACTCTACCTGCAAGTTCAGCTGCTCACCTTTTGTATTAAAGGAGGGGGAGTAGACNGGGTGGGGGGGGACAACGAACACTTCACACCAAGGGCTAAACCGAATTATCTTTCCGTGTCTGTGCTATAAACAGTGTCTGCTTCTTATTTTTCATTTCTTCTCTCTGTCCGAAGGCATGCTTGTACATATTTCCACTGATTTCTTGAGAAAATATAAACATGCAAAGAATTTCTGCAAAGAAATTTTTTATGTGACATGTAAAAACACCATTATTTTGATTATTGTCGTGGGATAAGAGCTGATCATAATGATGTCATAATTGTAATTTCTTTGTTTTGGTGGTGAGATGGACCTGCTAGCTGGCTGGATTGGGCTTTAGCGAGACCTTTTTTAAGGTTTTCACCTCTCCCCCTGAGTGATAATAACAAACATGACTGATTATTGAGTGATGCTTTCTGCCAGTCATTTGTAGTGTTTTAATTAATGTGTTGATAGTTTATGGGAAAAAAAAACCCTCTGTGAGACAGTGATCGCTCCTATCATGATCTCTTTATTTGTATTTACTCAAACATGTATTTATTTTTTTAATCTCTGTGAATTTTATTGAATATTTTAAATTTAAAAAGAAAATCTTGTTGCGTTATATGAAAAAAAAGATTAAAACCTTTTTTACTCACGAGAACAAAAAGAGCTGATGCAATCGTAAAAGACGGACCGCATGATGATGTCAGAAGCCAGTGTTAGTGATGTCATAGTGCTGACTTATGATGTCACGGCGTGTATTTGTCTAAATGTTCACGCGTCTGTTCTGATTTCTGTGCCCGTGTGTTTAGCTCCCCGTCGTCTTCGTCGTAGGAATGCTTAACCTCATTTTTGACCAAAACTAAATCTCGTTTTCAACACATGAAGATGACATTTAAACCTAACCTGCGATTGTTATTCGTTCATATCAGCCTGGAAGAAACTTTCTGAATCCTGTCCTTGATATTTTTTTATTTACTTTTTGATCATTCACAGCTTTTCTCATCGAGCTGTATTCACCAAAGCAAGGACTTTTTAAATGTTTTAAAAAGGTAATTGTTTCAGGCTTCTGTTTCTGGCACAAGAAGGGAAGTAATATAGCTGAGAGCGTTATTTTATTGCATGTTTCATGAGCTTGTGTGTCTGTAGTTTGACAGATTTAGTTTTTAAAGCAGCTTCTTCCTTTGTGCTCAATTTTGACAGATTCTTGAGGCCACAGAAGTAAAAATATACTTGCAGAAGGTTGAAGGGATTCTTTTAACAGCAGCAAGTGTTACTGAAGTGGGGAAGGATCTGTTTTGACTTTGGCTAATTCATTGTTTTTTAAAGAGCTGAGGCAAAACGAGGGTGGAAATGTAAAAGACATAAACTTCAGTTGTATTTTTGATGTCTCGCTCATTTCCTCTCATACCTTTAGATGTCTTTTACTGTTGTTGTGATCCATGTTAATTGCTCCCCCGATGAAACTGTGTGCCTGTATTTATGTGTGAGTGTGTTAACCACAGGGGGAAGGCATGGGCATATTTGTATTCTCAAAGCTATTCTGCATACCTCAAAATTGTATGATAAAGTATTTATAACATTCCCTTATATGTCTATTTCCAAGAATATCCCAACAAAAGTCTCACAGATGTGCAACCCTTTTGTTATTGGTGATCAATTCTTGCGTTTGTAGAAATCATACTGTTTAAATGATAATAATAAAAAAAAATCCTACTTAACAGTGTTTGTTTGTTGTAAATCTGTGTACTTTGTCTTTTTCAGATGTTAAAAACTGTTTAGATATTTGTCTGTGACATGTTTATTAAGTTACATTGACTGTGTACCCATTAGTTTTTTATATAAATTTGCTTATTTTCTAATTTGTTGCAGACCAATTGTATGATCTTGATCCAGTTTACTAAACTAATATGGTTACAATAAGAAGCAAACAAGTTTGTTTCAGAAAAAGATTTGAACCTTACAGGCATATTTCCCAGGTTATATAACCATGAGCTGCCACAGACTGTATCTTAAAGAAGGGTGTCGTCATGAAACTACTGCTTTTATGAACTACTGTTTCAAAGCTTTAAGTTGGAAATAAATTAATATAATAATGTGCATTTATTAGATAGAGCTCTGGTCTTTCAGCCAAAATAATAAGTATGTAAATTGTACTTTGTCCCAATTTGGCAAAAATATACTAAAGTTTGGTTCACGGAGCAAAAACAGATAATCACTATGCTTTTTATAAACTAACAGAAAGAAATATGCAAGTGTCAACCCAAATGTTTCTCTAATCATCCTTTATACACATAAGGAATAACATAACAGACCAAAATATTACATGAAGGCAAATACATGTGTGTTACAACACAACACACCTTAAACTAAAACAAGTGTAAGCCATTCTGTCCGTTTTCCCTGACAGGAAAATGACACAAACTTCATGTTTTAACATCCGTCCATCCATTTTCTTTTACCCACTATTCTGTGCAGGGTCACAGGGAGACGGTGTCCATCTCCAGCAGTTATTTGACGAGAGGCGGGGGACACCCTGGACACATGGAGACAAACGAGACAGACAACCACTCACGCTCAGCAGTTACAAATAGTCACCATTTAGAGTTATCAGTGAACCGAACATGCATGCTTTTAGTCTGCAGCACAGAATGAGAGTGTGGTGTAACACCCTGCACACCGTGCACTCTCACATTTACATAAGAGAATTTAGATTCTGCAGTTAACCTAACATATTTTTCGACTGAGAGGAAACCCAGAGAGGAAGATGCAAATTCCATGCAAAGAAGTCCAAACCAGGACAGACCTTCCAGCTGCGCCACCCATTGTTTTAATGTTTCCCATGACTGCAGGGTGATGAGATTTCTTGAGATTCCCATGAACAGACAGAGTAGCTTAACCCTGCCACAATAAGTTTTCCATCTCATTACCTCATTTCTGTCTGAGATATAAAATATGCCCCCTACTGGTTAACGAAAGAAAAGCATTTTGTGCAAATGAATGAAAACTTCACGCACAGATGTTTGCAGGTTATCAGTGATGCTGTAGTTTTAATAAAATTTATTAAATGTAGATGACTGCTTAAATTATCATGTACTTTAAAAATTTCATACATTTGAAGCAAAATGTTATTTTCCTTATATTGATCAACGGGGTGTAGAGTTTGCATATAAATGTAGACAGGGACAAAAACATCCAAAACCCATTTTTTCCCCACAAACAAAACAAAATAAGACAAAAACCAACTAAAGCATTAAAGTATTTAATGTTGTAACGCTCATTTGTTGGCGCTCTACATATTCCTAAATGTTATGACTCTTTTTGATGAAAACAAAATTGGTCTTTGATTTTATACTTACTTTTCCACAAATCCAAGTTATTTATGGGAGAATAAAGGAACAAATAGTTTACATATTGAAGCCTGAGTAACTACATTTGCTATAATTACTCCTACAAAATCTGATCTTAGACACTTTCCATTTCAACATGATTTATCACAAACTGAGTTCTTGAGTTAGATTAAAAATGGCATAAAAAGAATTTAACTTAGATTTAACGATCATAACATTACAGTAAATCAGTCATTTTACATGTTTAGTTCTTCTGTCGTTATATGCAAGAGTTGATGGAAGTCCTTTTCACAACAAAGTATAATTGTGTCATCTGTAACAATTTAGATTCATTACAAATACAGTATGATTTCTGTATAAAATAAACAACAAAGGACCCAAACCTGAACCACGGGGGACCCCAAAAAGAAATAATCGTGGATTTGTACTGTTAACCTGAACATTTTGCAGTCAGTTCTCCAAGTAACTTCTTAACCAAGACCATACAGCTGCAATTTCAAGATATGTTTGATCAACAGTTTCAAATGCTTATTAGATAATGGTCCTCAAATTAAATAAAATTAAAAGGTCCAGCATGCTGAACAAAGCAGAGCTTCAATTAGAGCTCACAAAAATAATGATCTTTGTGATTAAAGAAGACCACACTGTTTCAGAATGAGTTCATGTTTGTGAAACTGACTGCTTACACAATGCTACTTAAACTTAAAACTTAACATTTAAACATGTTGAGATTTAATTTTTGTCCCAGTGTCCACACAGTGTGTGGTGCAAAGAACAAACAGACACAAACACTCACACTGACAGTGAAACTGTATAATTATGATAATTAATTAAACCGCAAAAGAGGCATCAGCCACACAAACTTATGCAGGACACACGTACTTACACACACACACGCACCTTGCAATGTTATGCAGCACGCGCCGAAATGACATCTTTAATTGCCTAATTAACATTTTACACTCTCGGTGTGAAAACACACACATGCAGACACACACACACACACACGGGCACGCGGGGGACTTAATGACACACAGTGACAGAATGCACACAATTATCTTTTTTTAATGGAGCGCAAAACGTGTATGCATGAACGCGCACGTCCATTGCACACACACACATGCACACGCGCGCGCGCAGTTTATTTATGCGTGAGCATCGTGCAGGATAGGATGTGTTTCGTGCAGCCGGGGGCCCGGGGGTGTCTGTGAAGACCCCGGCCGGACAGACAAACCTGTCCCTGCCTCTACCCGGAACCATTAGGCAGACAGGAAACTACCATTTTACCGCTAGCTGCCTCGGAGGAGCCGTCGTCTGCTGAGGAGGAGGGACACCTAAACCTGAAACGGGGCGGAAAGCGGGCAGCAGGGGGGAGAAGCTGGGAAAAAATACAAATAATAATAACAATAATACGGAAGAAACCCCAACAAAAGGCTACGTGTTGCTGAAGCTGCAGCACCCCGGAGTCGGACAATGGAGGAGCGGGGAGCAGGCCAGCGGAAAGCGGTGTGAGTGAAAAGCAGCCCTCCTGGGCCGATGGAGATCCAGGCCTTCCACGGTGGTGTTTTTTTCATGGATGGAGGAGAAAAAAGGCCCCGCTGACAGGCAGTAGGGACCGTGCTTCCGGAGCACACCGCCTCCCCCATGTTTTCACGCTTTTACCGCGGTGGTTGTGAGCCGGGTTTGTTTGCACCCACACGTCATATGTTTGGAGGTAAAAACATAAACAAAAAGCTGCTTCCAGCAGGGCTCCTGATGCTAACCTGTTAGCTGCGAAGCTAACAGCTAAGCTGCTAGCATTGCTAGCTTTTGGCTGGGAAACTCTGATACAGCCTTTAGCTTTGAAACCTTTTAGTCATTAGCTGCATTGTAATGTTGCTGTGGGCTGATGTTTAACTCAGAACACGTTATATTTACGATTTAATTTATTTTTAAAGCGTTATAGTAGCTTTTTTTGATAGTTAGCGTTGACTAGCTGTGTGATTGACAGATGCTGTTAGTGTCTTTTGGGCTGTTTGTCTGATCTGATCTGTGATCTGCTTTGATTTTAAGATTGTCAAGCTGAGGTTTTGGTTGTCTGTGGACAAAGTGGACTGTCTCGCCCTCCTGTCCTCCACCTTCAGCCCTGCAGGAGTTTCAGACCTGTGGATCAGCTGGTAAGATGCAAACAGCATCATGTTCTAACCCTAACCCAAGCTGCTCTGTGGTATATTTCACATTAAAAATGTGGACCTAAATAGAGTAAAGCTGACCTTGTGCCTCTTTAAGCTGCATATCCAGTCGTTGCATGGATTTCGCAGAAGAACTGGTGCTTATTCTGCAGCTCAGACGAGATAAAAACACAAGGATGAGGAGATGCACTGTTTTCTCCTCATGTGAGGCAGCTTCGCCTGCTTTTAAAAACACTACTTTATTGTTCGGATACGTCGCTTTAAATGGGGAGAAATGTGGAAGTTGGTTTCACGAGCAAGTCTTGTCATTTAGAGGTTTTATAGATGCTGAAGAGTCCCTGAACACTGTAAAAAAATTGCAGCAATCCCTCTGAGTGCCTTTCATTTGGCACTGAATCTAAGGTTGTTTGTTTGTTTTTTTGGGTTTCATTATTGGTGCTATCATTGATATCTGTCAGCTTTATGATCCTCTGCTTCTGACGTTCCTCAGCTCTCTTCAGCTGCATAAATACCCCAAATTATCTGTATTATAAACACAAAAATGTTGGTTGGCGTCATATTTTTATCTGTAATACTTGTGAAAATAGTGTTAAAATATTTTTCCATAACAGACAGTCTGCACCTAAATGATGTGCACATTTTGATTTTTAAATTTATTTTTTAGATTTTAACTTCAGCTCAGAATTGGCTGCTTTTATTAAAGAAAAGGTTTAGAATTATTTAAAACTTGTTCTGTCTATTCAGCTGTCAGGGGCGTTTGTGTTCAAGATTAGCTTCCTGACAGCCTAAAATATGTTTGTTTATTTCCTTTTCTTCCCCAGAAACGGTTTATTTAAACGTCACGATCCTCTAAAACCCTTACCTTTCAGTTTGTCTTGATAAATAAGTGTTTCAGATCTTCTTTATTTCATCCACTTTCGTCTCTGACTGCTAGACTGATCTGGATCACCGGAGGTAACCAGAGTTAAAGAAATAAATCTTTATACCAGTTTAACGCTTCAGACGGTTTGAAAAGCAGAACTGTCGGAGTACATTTAGCTTCAGAAACAAGGCGGAATAATGCATTGTACATAATACATTTTGGCTTTTTTCCCCAATTCATTGTTGACTTCCAGCTTTAAAATACACTGAAGGTTCATCACCTAATAATGTGAGCCTCTTTAAATAGCAGCTGGCTTTGTGAGTTTGTTATTTTTAATTTTCCTCACAGCCAGAGAGGCAGCTTGAATATATAAAGTTAATCCTAACAAGTTGATTTGGTGTTCAGGAGAAAAAGTGTACAAAACCTGAAAGACTGATGATTTCAGATCTGATCTAAATGAGTTATTTATGAGTCATAAACATCTTTTCAATCGGTGTTTTTTGTTTTTTCTGCATGTGCTGAATGTTGTACGTCAGCCCCAGCAGGTCTATAATCTCACCAGAAAACATATAGAAATGTATTTATATTAAAAATAAGACTGTTCAATATTTATTTTCCAGTACTTTTTATTTTCTGTGGAAGTTTGAATCTGGTGTCTTCTAATCTTCGTCCTGATAGGTTAATTATGTAGATGAGGGCTGACACAATCAGGACAGGAGAAAAACAAACAAACATAAATTAATTATTAGTTTATCAACTTTGAGGAAGCTATTTATCTATAATAAATGTGTTGGTGACAACCTTAAACCTGATGTATTATATTTTCATGCTGGCTGACTTTCACCATCCTCAACACAATATCTTTAAGGTAATCCTTCATATTTATATTTATATAGAACTGATTATGATTTAATTGTCAAAATCAAACTTGGCTAAATCTAGGAGGGAGATGTTCTTTATTTAAAGAGTATTTATAAATAAATGTAGCATCTTTGGATGGTGAATTGTCTGTTTTTGGGCTTTTACAGGAATTAGGCACAACAAAAATCAGTAAATAATATTCCTTAAATTGCTAAACATATAGCTCTATAAGACAAAATATCCTTGGATTTCTGGAAAATCTTTACTTCACAGGGACATTTTCATTTATTTTTCTGTTTGTTTACTCTTTCTTTATTGCTTATCTGCTCTGTTCTTCTGACTGTGGTACCTTTTTGTTTGACTTCTTCTGACGTAACTCTTGTTTTTGATGAAGACTGACAGCAGGTCTTCAAACTTGCTGATTCCAGCATAAAGTTTATGCTGCATTTTCAGAAATTTATCGAATGTAAAATCACTGTGTTGGCACATTGCAAAGCTTTGACTGAACACAGATGTGACGGCACGTAGGAGGAGGTTCTCATGGTGAGGAAGGTCAGAAATAAGAACTGATTGAACTTTCATGTTTTCTTTATGTCATCAATTTAATTTTGTTTGGAACATCTCCAAAGGCTGGTTGATGTGACATAAAATAGTTTTTGGTTGATAATTGTTATGTGTTATGTAAGATTTTATGTGGAATTTGAATCTGAAATATTTTGCAGAAACCTGAGATTAATGTGCTTGTTTTTTGGGGGATTATGTATTCTGTCAAGATGCAAATTGGTTGGTTTATTTATTTTAAAAGGGACATCACAGAATATGCCAGAATTAGCCATGAAGGCTAGTTTTCAGCTGCACACTTGATATTGAAAAATATAAAACTGATTTCTAATCAGCAGCATAAATGACAGAAGAGTGGAGTTCGTCATCAGCAGTGGAGTCTGACGTGTTGAACTGAATTGATTTATTGCTGCATACATACTGACCTACATTTGTACAGAAACATGTTCAACCTCACTGACTGTAAAAACCAAAACTGAGACAGAAAACCAGAAATGGTCTTGAGTGTTGATTCTGTTGAGCAGTTGTTCCCAAACTTTTCAGCTTCCGACCCATAAAATAACAGTGATAAACGTGTATGACCCCATCTGTTGGATGTTTAATGTTTTATCCAAACGTGCTCATGATACGAATAAATAAGGGCATAATGACAACACAAACAGTCTTAGCATCCATTTGCTATTTTTTAAATCATTAAATGACTTGTATTTCAATTCTCTGTAACAATTATGGTGTAAATATATAATAAAAAACTGGGTTTTTAATTGTAGGTTGATATCTGGAGATTATCTAAGGACCCTGCTTGGTGTTGGGTGACCCACATTGGGGTCCCGACCCCAACTTTGGGAATCATTGCTCTAGAGTTTGTTGTCCTTTTTGCATTGTATCCACTGAAGGACCTTCGGTAATTTATATTATTCTTTTTAATAATTAAATCCAGCAGTTGGTGGTGTTTGCTGGCAGCAGCTGGTTTACACAGGAAGAGTTGAACGATTTATGAGGCGTTTGTTGCCATCAGTCACTTTTCCTTTCATTTAAAACCATCTGACACATTCACTAGTGTTTTTAAAAGTGAATTTTCCATTTGGTTATAGATCATATCTCATCCTGTGCTGTCCAAATCAAATCAGAATCTAGGAAATGTTTTGTAAAGATACTTCCTTGTCAGCGACAACAATCCCAAACCATGCTGCCTAAAACAACTCTGACCGGGTCGGGTCTCAACCCAGAACTTTCAGAGGTGTTTGGAAGGACGGTAACAAAACATTCATCCCACGAGAACACGATAATGGAGTCACAAGAACAAGACTAGTTAGAATTTTGACAATATTTTTAGAAAAATGTCAAACATGAAATATCCAGAGGGAAAAAAACTCAACTAACCAACATCTCTCCTGTCTGATTTCTCATTTTTTCACTTTTCAGACCCTGGAATGGTGCTTAAACTTTACATGGCCTTCTTACTTTTCTATAAAGCTTGTTTGCATGAAGCTTTATTTGCGAAATGTAGCTTTATACACGCCATCAACAGGACTGGGAACATAAGAGAGAATAACATAAACATCTCTGTTTACTGGTCTGAAGTTTTATTTAACGCAGTAAATTTAACTTGTTTATAAGAGGTTTTATATCGAGACTTTTAGGCAACAAATGTAATGTATTTTTGGTGGGGTTTTATTAGTGGTTTTGTTCTTTGACACTAATAGCATTGTGTCTTTCTTTTCCAGGCTCCTCAGAGAACTCCACGTCGAGACAGAAATCTGCTGAAGAAATGCTTCATCTTCCACTGAAATAACAGACTCTCCGCTTTGTGGGACTGCTTGGCCCGATTTTAAAATCAGCTGATGGATATGAAACACTTTAAAGCAACACTACAAACTCTGTTTTTTAATATAATTTAGTATATTTCTTATTTATGACCCGTTTTATAACATCCCACTTGAAGCACTTGAAGGCTTCAGTCCTGGATGAAGAGTAAACACATTAGTTGTACATTAATGTGAGGAAAACAAGCATCAACTTCTGGTGGATTAAAGTGTCTTTTTAAAGTTGAGGTTGAGACGGAAAATCGGACCTTTTAAGGCGAAGGAGAGCTCCCTGCTGTTTGTAGTGACTTTATGCACGGGGTAGGCCTGCTGTTTTAGGAGATGTTCCAGTTCAGCAAGTACCCCATGGACATTCTGGAGATGCTAAGTGGACACCAAGCCCACCAGTTCAAGGGGCTTGGGTTAGATCGACAGCTCAGCCACCAACAGCAGGTCCAACTGCAGCACCAGCAGCAGCTCCAGCAGCAGCACCAACCCTCTGCTGAGGCTTCTGGGAGCTTGCTGTCTGGACTCGGGCTGGGATCTCTTCAGAGTTCTCGGAGCAATGCCTTTGCTGATTCTTCCTCGTTATTTGCCAAAATGGCTGCCCCTCCCCCGTCCATCTCCCACCAGAGCCAGTCGTCGTCCTCGTCCCACAGCTCCAGGAAGTCCAGTAAGATTAGCAGCAGTAGCAGCAGCGGCAGTGGGAGTTCGACATCGGGGTATCCCCAGTTTCTACGACCGTTTCACCCAGCCGAGGCCGCGCTGGCTCAGGAGCAGCTCCACTCTGGGATGGGACGTTTTGACTTCAGCGGAAGCAGCAGTGGAGGAAGTGCTGGGGTGATTGGGGTCACACCTGCACCCCCTCCTCCTCTCCATCCAGGTCTGTCTGTACCTCAACCCTCCCCTGGGCCCTCTTCCTCTTCGCCATCTCCCTCCACCTCTGTTTCGGCGTCCAGCAACCCCTCCAGCAGCACTGCAGTCCCGTTAGTCGGCCAGTCCGACCCACGCAGCCTCCACCAGCAGTTCAGCTGCATGCTTGCTGCCAACCAGTACTTCCTGTCTGGTGTTCCCACCAACAGCAGCCTGGAGCAGTTCCTTGTTCAGCAGGGCACCCACAACCACCTGGGCTTAGGTCTCAGCCAGGGTGCCACCGAGTCCAACTCAGCCCTGGCTCCTCCCCCCTCCCTCCACTCCTCCCACAGCCATAGCCACAGCACTCCACAGCCTCAACAGCAACAACAGCAGCTAACCCCTCATGCCTTATCTCACCCACACAGCCACACTCACCACCCACATCCCCTCCACCCAGCCCCCCAGCCTGCCCCACTGAGTAGCTTTGATTTCCAAGGCATTCCGGTGCTCTCCTCGAACCAGATAGCATCATTAATGCAGCAAGAGGCAGGCATTCCCCTCCCCCTGCCCCTTCACCTGTCGCTGTCTAAAGACGACACGACAAAGTCTGGAGACAGCTCTGCAGCGGCTTCAAGTGGGGGAAGCAGGAGAAAGAAAGCGATGGCTGGCTACCTGCCCCAGAGGAAAACGGACAGCACCAACAACAACAACAACAACAATCCCAGCAGTCATAGCCACAGCAGCAGCAGCAGCGTTAGTAACTGCCACAACAGCAGCTCGAGTGGGCACAGCCAGAGCTCCTCTTCAGGCCTCGTGGGAGGAGGATCTGGGGGAGTTGGGCTAAGTGGCATCGGAAGTGAAACACAGCACTCCTCTTTGCTCTCATCTTCCTCCCAGCAGCAGCAGCAGCAGCCATCTTCCACTGTCTCCTCATCTTCATCTGCCCCCACATCCTCCAACTCCTCTTCTGTGCTTGTAACCAATGGTAACCAACAACTGTCCAAATCCCAAGAAAATCACAACAGCAGCTCTTCTAGGCAGCCGGAGCCAGAACCCCTGTACCACTGTGGTGAATGTGGTAAAACCTTCACTCACCTCTCCAGCCTTCGGAGGCATCTTCGCAGCCACGGCTTGACTCCAGAATGCCAGAGCAGGAAGTCAGACTGTAACTCTCCCAGTCCAGAGAGAATTTTCTGCTGCGGTGAGTGTGGGAAGAGATTTAAAAAGAGAGGTCACCTCATCCAGCACAGTGTCACCCACTCAGAAAACCGGCCTTTTGTCTGCAGCATCTGCCAGAAGTCCTTTAACCGTCGAGAATCTCTCACGAGACATGAGAAGATTCATGATGAGAAGCCCTTTCGCTGCCCGGCTTGTGGGCGTTGTTTCCGTGAGAGCACTTCACTTCTTAACCATGCTGCTTCGGGTGCTTGTGGCAAACCTCCTCGCAGTTCTAAAAACCGGACAGGCGGTGGAGGGAACACAAGATCGGTCCCAAGCAGCAGTAAAATGGGAAATAACGGCAATGGAGTAGGAATTTCAAATGATGGTGGAGGGATGGCTGAAGACAAGTATTCAACAGATTTCTCCAGAAATCGATACCAGACCCAGACGCCCTACAGCAGTGGGGTCGATGACTACAGACGCTCTCAAACTTCAACGCTTTACTCCTCAGAAACTACATTAGGCAATGAAATGACCAGCCAAACTCTCCGTAAGGCCCCTTTAGCCCCAACTCTTCATCCCCATCCTCAAAGTCAGCAGCAGCAGCAGCAGCAGCAGCAGCAGCAGCATCACCACCATCAGCAGCAGCAGCAACAGCAGCCCCACCTTCCACTGTCCTCCCTATTGGATGATTCAGAGGATGAGGTCACCAGCAGCGCGATGTCAGCTATCGCCGCCGCTGCTGCAGCCTCCTGTGATATAAACGCAGAGAGCCGCGAAGGAGAAAGAAGGGACATCATTGGAGGTCTGCTGGGGGGGTTGGGGTTTGGTAACTTAGGTGGACCGTCATCGACATCCAGCCTAAACGGTTCCACCTTTCCTTTAACCCACCCCAGCTTACCCCAGGCGAAGCCCCGGAGGCCGCGGAAGCCCAGAGAGAAAAGGGACCCAAACACCATCGTGAGGAGGAGGCGGAGCCCGGCTCCTCCGGGGGACGGCTCTGAGAGGCCGTACGGGTGTCAGATTTGTGGCAAACGCTTCAGACGGGCAGAAACTCTGCGGCGCCACAACCGCGTTCACACGGGGGAGAAACCGCACGGCTGCGAGGTGTGCGGCAAAATGTTCCGTGAGCCCTTCCACCTCACCAAGCACCTGACCGTGCACTCGGGTCAAAAGAACTACAAATGCAATCTGTGTGGAAAGATGTTTGCTTACGCACAGAGTCTTGTTAGACACGGGAAGCTGCACAGGAAGGGTGAAATCGACAACCAGGGCAGGAGAATAAAAGGTGCTGCCGCCGCCATCAATCAAGTTGCCAATTCGAGGAACTCTGACTACTTCTCATCGTGTTCCCAAGAAGAGAAGTCTCCAACATCTGGCACCCCCTCTCAGAGGCTCTACACCTGCACAGTGTGCTGGAAGTCGTTCCGCCACTATTTCCATCTGACAGCGCATCAACAGACTGTCCACGGCGGGGGGGTGGGGCTTGAGAAGTCCTATCGCTGTGAGGTATGTGGCAAAGCCTTCGCCTACTCCAACAGTTTAGTGCGGCACAAGTTATCTCAGCACGGCATCGACCGCAGCGGTCAGCGCGTCAACCAGTCCCAGCCCTCCGGATACTCGCCTCTCTTTTATGACTCCAGCTCCGGTTCCAGCTATCCTGGGTCGTCCCTCATGCAGCCGGGGGTCACAGAGCAGCAGCAGCAACCGCAGCAGCAGCAACAACCACAACAGCAACAACAACAGCAGCAGCAGCAACAAATACAGCACCCTTTTCACTACCGTGCAAAAAACTTCCAAAAGCGGCACGGTCAGACAAGAAAGCACAGAAAGAAAAAACGACGAATCGTGATCCACAGCATCATGAGAGACGGGAAGCTGGTGGGGGTCCCGTTGAGTAAAGACACTCGCAGGAAGCTGATGATTCTGAAGAGGAGGAGGGGCAAACTGCAGGCGCAATTCAACAGGAAAAAGCTCCTGGCCCAGTTGAGAAAAAAGGGTTGTGTGATGAAAGTGAAATCATGGTGTGGGGGAGCTGTTCGGGTTACAGGACTCACCTGTATGGATGTCCCCCTCAAGCGCTTCCCCTGTCCCATCTGTCCCAGTACTACGTATGCCAAACAGGGCTCGCTGCTGGTGCACCACGCCGTCAGGCATCCACCCAGAAACTCAGGCCGCCACGCCCGTCTGAGGTGCCAAGTGTGCGGGAGACGGACCTCCTCGTTACACAAAGCCTTGAAGCACAGGGGCCAGCATCTGAAACAAGCCTCGTTCCAATGCCACAAATGCCACCACCGGTTCTGGAACCCCCGCCTCCTGGCCCGCCACAAGTTCTCCTGCAGGGGGGCGACCGCCGGCGGCGCGGGAGAAACCTGGGAACTGACAAAGATCAGGTCACCGGCTCACGAGCATTCACCAGTCCAGATGACAATTCCAGTTCTGGTCCAGCCTGAAAGATCAACAGTTCTGACTGAGTACAGTCAGTGAGACACAAACTGCTTTTTTAATGTTTGGTTTGTTTTTTAAAAGACTAGATTTTTTTTTTATTTTTAATAAATAATCCAAGATGCAAACAAGAACTAACAAGTTTAAAAAAAAGGTGGGAGAATGGGGAGGATTTAGTTCAACTATGAAAACCTCCTCACCCCCCCTCACCCCTCTGGACGAACCTGTATGCAGTCCAGATGTTCGACAGCTGAGGCGGTCGGTAAAATGGCATCGTGGACTTCTAAAGGCCTAAAGTTAAAACCACCCGAAGCATCTGTCTTCTTCCCTGAAGGTGAATAAAGTCGAGTTGATGATTTCAGTAGGATCCGTTTGAAAAACTGCCCACCGGCTTTCCGTTCTGTCATCGTTTTAATGTTGAAGTTTCTCATTTGCTGTGTTTGAACATCCAAAAGAAGTGAGGTACCTCAGTTTGTTCCCATTATTTACACTTAAACAGTATAGTCCCTGTCTGTTGCTCTGTGTTTATCTTTGGGGAAAAACTCGCTTTATATCCCAGCGTGACATTTGCCCTTGAAATAAATTATTCTCTAGAGGAAGTAAATCCAGATTCGACTCCAAGTAGTTTCTGAAAAACGGCCTTTGGCACAAGAAGCCATTTATTTATCACAGGATGCCATGCTGCTTTCTGTACTGAGATGATTATAAAGGAGTTTTTTTTTTGTTAATGTACACTATTTTTATGTTTAAAGAAGTGTGGCTGAAGCGTGAACATGACTCAAACTGTTAAACTGTTCAGGATTTGAAAAGGACGACAGAAATAAAGTGTACTGTACAATTTAATATTTTATCATATGCTATTTTCCAGTTGTTATTTTTTACTCCAAGTATTACTTTTGTCATTGTTGGTATTGTATTGGTGGGAGGGGACAAAGTGGAACTTTGTAAAGCAGCGGGATGAGTTTATGTATCCGTGTGATCATTTCCTCCCCTTCCTGAGCCCCGTTTACCTGCTCCCTCATCGCCACACTTATGTCCCAATTTTGTAACAGAAGCGTGTTCACATAGTTCCTATTTAGGTCCTGTCCAGATGTGCTACTTCCTTTCTTTTTTTTTTTTTTTTACTTTTTTCTGTAAAACTAAAACATGTAAAATTATTACTAAATTACTATCATCTTTTATAAAGTGAGTTGTTGAAAACCCTCAAATAAAAATCTGAAATGTTACTTTCACTTTTTTTATTTAAACTGTTTTAATGAGTAGAATAAACTTCATCATTATGCCTCTTTTTTTGGTAGATGAGGGATGTTTAAACTTGCTTTATATTTGAAAACAGTCAGTGATTTATGTAGATTTGAACAGGTTTAAAATTGCAAATCTGTAGAAAAAAAAACGTTTGCAAAAAGAAAAGTCCTTGTTTGTAATCTGCAAATTTAACTGATCATGTGAGCCTAATCTGCTCATTCTAAGATGGACATTATATGTATCTTAGCACTAAAACATAATTATATTTCTAATAGAAAATAACTGAAAGGCATGGAGGAAAGATTTGAACAA
This sequence comes from Kryptolebias marmoratus, assembly GCF_001649575.2. NCBI lineage: Eukaryota > Metazoa > Chordata > Actinopteri > Cyprinodontiformes > Rivulidae > Kryptolebias > Kryptolebias marmoratus. Next base: position 3,494,583 of record NC_051434.1, on the reverse strand, counting down.
CTTTGAAGTCCCGTCGCTGCCGGAGGTGGAAGTTAATCAGGAACAATAATTTTAAATACTAAAATGCGCATCATGATGGGTTATTTTAGAAATCTCTTCAGGTTTTTGGTGTTTCCATTACAAAAATAAAAGAAGGTAAAAAGCATCATGGAGAAATTCTGATTTTAGTTGCTCAGATTTTGTGATACCTATCGAAACAAACAAAAACAAAAAAATCATCTTGCATTTAGCAATAAATAAAAAGTCTCAGATTTTAGCAACAAACACAAAATGTGCATTTTTCTGGTTACAAGAAGAAAATGCATTACATCTGAGGGATAAATGAGTTGTGAAATAGCATCAGGCTGATTTTTTAATGGTTTTTTTGTGTAAAAAAGTTATTAAAAGAGAAAACAATGATCACAGAAACACAGGAATGACACCAAATTGAAGAAATTAGTAAAATTACACTTTGGTTGAATGTATTTATTTTTAAGCAACACATCTGCAGTCTTCCATCACTTAAAGTACCAAACAAAGCTTTTATCTCAGCTCCAATATGTTCCAGTATTCAAATTTGCATTACCCACAACCAGCCACTAGATGGAGCCATTCACACATTAAATAATGGCTGAGAGCAGAGAGCCAAGAGGAAGAGCAGGGAGAACATTTTCTATTAAAACTTAAATGAAACATTATTGTATTCAAGCTGTTTCACACTCTTTTCTGCCAACATGAACACTGTTTGTGTGAGGGAAGCTGGTTGTTTCCCCCTCTCCTTGTGTGGTGGAGGTGCACGAGCGCTGACACTCAGAACTTTTCTAGGAACTGTCAGCCACAGAGCAGCTGCTGCTGATTTATGTGGCTGTCAGATTAGTATCCACTGGAAACACAAGATATGGGATTTAAAAGTGTGATTTAGCCTGTAGTTTATTTTAAGATGTTGTTGGACTCAGGCTGGTCATGTTATCTTTTTCTCTGTTTATTTACACAGTCACACAGTAAGACATTTAGGGCTTTTATTACAAAAATACATGGTATTTAGACTAATCTAATTAGTTTTTATAACAAAACAGTGCATTTTACTGTACTGCTTATCATGAAAAGGCCCAAATAGAGTCTAAAAAAGAAACAAACTACCTTCATAACATTTCATGACACGATTCATAGTAAACAAACTATTATTCTAAACAAACCTATTTGCTTTAATACCAGAATTTGTGTTGCAAAATAATTCAAAAGTCTGTGCATTATTGGTATAAGCTCTCATATGAAATATAATCTTAAAATGACACCCCCTGAAGACAATATTAGACCATTATAACAGCACACCGTATCAGCAGTTTACAGCATTTGTTAATAAATATAGCATGTGCAGAGGAAAACAAAAAACATACAGTCATGGTGAAGTTATATTAAAAATATGAGGAGAAATGCAACTTAAAGCTTAATGCAAAAAGGCAGTGGGGTAATAAACATGACAAAACTAGAATAAAAATTATAAATAAATAAATGTCTGATTAATATATATACTGTCATAAACTATCAATAGAAAAGCAATATGTTAGATTGTATGCTCTATAAACTTTACATTCTTGTGTAAAGTTATATTTGACATTTTATTTACTCTTTAAAGAAGCATGTAAACGATTTATTCTTCTCTTTACTTATAAATACATTGATTTGTTTGTTTTATAATTAAATTTAAATGAGTTTTGTGGTGCAGTTTCAGCCATAATGATCTTTAATTGATCCTCCAGAAAGGAAACTCTTAAAACCTCCCGGCGGTCACGCGGCTGTAGCATGGGGAAGCCTGTGGGCGGAGACTCTGACCTATTTTTAGCCAATGAGAGGCCGAGGCTGGCAAGCGAGTGACCCAGATTCGACCAATCGCGGCGCGGTACAGTCGCCGATAGGCAACAGCCGGCGCGTGCGGGGAACACGTGATTCTTCGGAGTTTAGAGAGCGCGAGCGAGCGGCTGGCAGCAACAGTCGGACCAACGGTCATTTTTCTGGGATTTAAACGCTTTTTTCCTGCAGTTATTTTAAAACTTTACGGTTTTTTAGTTTTAAAAACATCAACATGTTCCACAAACATGACATTATTTCAGTTTATCGGAGATTATTCTGGATTTGTGATGAGGACTTTAAAGTCACGTGAGCTCCTGCTGTTCCTGTTCGTGTGACGTTTGGGTGCAGATTTAAAAAAAAAAGAAAAGAAACGGACGCACCCGCGCGACTTGTGACTCTGCATGTCATTAAATTTACTGCCAGTCACCGGGTTTTTGTGTTTACATGACAGCGTGAGAAAAGAGGAGAGGGGCGGAGAGCTTTCGCTCTCCATCCAGGAAGAGGATCAGCTCGAGGGGCGACGCGATTCGGTCCGGAACAGTACCAGCGGAGGCCCCTGATTGGCTGGACCTGCGGGGAGGCGCCATATTTTATGTTAATCGTGCTACATTCAGGGACAGCTCGGAAAATTGAAGGCAAACACCTGTGCAGGACTTCAGTAATGGTGATTATAAATAATGCAGCAAAATGTCTTTAACTCTTCTAACAGTTTCAGCCCATAATGGGGGAGTTTAATCCAGATATTGGGAAATGAAGACACGAAGAACAAAAACGGAAAATCATGTGCCTGAATTAACAATTTAAGAGCAAATTTATGATGATTTTTGACTGCATGTGTTTGTCACAGAGCTGGAAACACAGACGTGACTCAAGCTTTCTCTTGTTTTTTATTTTACAGATTCAGCTTTGTTTACATTGAGTGTGGACCCGCATTTCAGAAATTTATATCAAGGAAAACTACTGGAGTAAATTCTTCCAAACTGCACCATTTGGTGTAGTTCAGGAGAACCTTTTTTATCTTGGATTTTATAATTTGCAATAAGTACCTTTAACATTTGCCATACGCTGCCTTTACGTGCGATCGTTCTGGTCATCATCAATACAAGTCAAGTCAATTTATTTTTACATCACTTTTCAGCCACAAGGCGATACAAAGTGCTTTACAACATGTTAACACAAAAATACAAAGTCTAAACACACAACAATATCTAAGACACTACGTAAGACACATATGAGCTAAAAACTAAACAAAACGTAAGGTACTTTAAGGCTGACTAAGAGTTAAAAACCTTTTAATAAAAGGCCAACATGATAAGAGCTCGTCTAAATGATGTCATAAAAGCTAAGACAAATATATAAGAGATTTAACATTGATAAATAAATTATAGGAAAGATAAGTGAAAAACACAAGATACTAAGTAAAAAATATAAATATAAATACTATAAAAACAAACAACTATAAACATTAAATGAATAAACAAATAATACATATAAATAAATAAAGATACAATTAAAAAAGTGAATAAATGTCTCACATCTCACTTTTATTTCCTTTTTAATTCTTTATGACTTTCCATTCTTTAAATGTTCATTCTGAGAGCAGACTTCTAAAGGTTCTTCAGGTTCTTTTGAACATTTTTCTTCTTCATATTATTTAACATCCAGATGAACTGTGAACTCTGAACGATCAACTCTGGCTTCACTTGTGTAATAAAATATGACCGAAGGACTCTGAGCTTCCTCAGTCTGCAGAGAGGAAAGATAGCTCGACATCCATGATATCATCTGCTCCATAAGTTAGGAAAATTTACAACAAATTTATGATGAGGTCAGAGAAAACAAAATGAGACCACAGGTGGAACAAACAGGTAAGTTTGAGTTTGATGCAGAACAGGTGCGACAGTCAGAAAAGATGGAAAACAAAGGAGAGACATTCAGGGGTTAAAACAAAATGTTCCTCCTCCTCCTCTCCGCCTTCCTTTTCACGGCTGTGACCAAATAAATCCGTGTTCAGGTGCCAAACAGGCTGAGAACTCATGTTTCCGGCCGTTTCCGCGTACCGTGAAAGCACCCCGCCGAGTGAGAGGAGGAGAAGTGGGCGTGGCCATGGGCAAGTGGGCGTGGCCGGACTATGCAAACGATCCACTCCCCCGAGCGCCTTTCCCCCGTGAGCGGTGACGTGACGCGAGCGGCCCGTGTTGGTTCCAGCTGACAGGCGGAGGGAGAAAGACGAGAAAAATGCGCGAGTGTGTGAGTGCGCGCGCGCGACAGTGCGTGACTGCAAGAAAGGGAGGGAGCGCGAGAGAGGGAGGAAAATAGGAGCCATCATCTGCGGGATTTTATTATTTTTTGAGGGGGGATTCTTTATTTCTTTCATCTGATATAATTTGGCTCATTTTTACGCGCAGCCTTGTTTTTCGGAGCGTTTTTCTCCCTCCGTCTTGGAGACTTCCCACCGCCGCGTTCCAGCTCTGCTGCTTCTGATCATCATTCCCTTCTCCCTGCACCGATCAGCGCTTTCATTTTTTATTTTATTTTATTTTTTACTGTCATCGTTGGGTTTGTCGCTCCCTCCGGAGGGGGAAATTGTCGATCCACCGAGCGCCGGACCGGACCCAGCACCATTCCATGTCCACGAGCCCAAAGGAGAGGACTTGGACCGGTTCTTATGTCCTCATCTATCCGTTTAAATAGTTTGTTCGGAGAGAGTAGCGGAGACAGCAACTCCTGAAGGCTCAGACTGCCCGAGAGGATGAATTAAAGCTGCTCAACATGCAGCCAGTTTGGAGATAAATCCCCCCCTTTTTGGTTCATTTTATTCCATTTGATTTTTTTTGCACATTTTTATGCATGGGACGAGCGGAAGGCAGGGTTTCTGGTGGAGATCTCGCGCGCACACACGCCTCACCTGTCCGCGCACCTTTTGACGGCGCGCTCGTCAGTTGTCACTAAGTGGATTATTTGATCTCGAGCGCACACTCGGCAGGTTTTTTTTTACCCTACCCTCACCTATTACCCCCTCTTACTCCCCTGGAAGGTATGTCCAGGTCTCTCACCCAGCTCCTGCCGCCCGATATCCCCGCGGGGGCCACGAGCCCGCAGTTCGGGGCCAGCAGCCCGGCTGGAAGTGTCCCTCAGGGTGGACACCTGACCTCCATGACCAACCTGAAGTCCCTGCTCCAGGTGCCAATCAAGGCCGACCAGAGAGCTACCAAGGACTGTTCCGAGATGAAGGGTGAGTGAGCGCACGTGCTCATGTGTGCGCGTGTGACAGTTTGGGGGGAAGGGGGGGGGGGTGATCTTATAGGCTTGAATTGTCTTGAAGGGAAACACCTCAATCAGCCAATCAGTGCTGGGATTTCACTCAGACATAAACTTTTAATGCACAGTGAGTTTGTTTACAACACATCCCGCTGCTAAGGGTTAAAAAACAAATCCACATCAAGTTCAATAAAGCTCAACAAGAACACATTTATTCTGAACAGACAGCTTTAAGACACAAAATGGACTAAAAGAAAGTTTCAGAGGGGAGAAATTTGCTGCTTTTCTTTCTTAAATCAAACATTACAGCAGAATTTATGTGATTAAACACAGTGATTGAGCTGACTGTATATATATATATATATATATATATATATATATATATATATATATATATATATATATATATAATCACCTGTTTGAGTCCTGATCTGAAGTGCACACAGACATTAATCATTGCCACAAATCTCTCCCAGAAACCTTCTAAAGATTATTCATGTGTGTGTGTGTGTGTGCATGTGACTGAGTGGGTATGTGTGATTGTAAAATACAGAGGAGCTGCTTACCCAACACACTCACATGCACACTGTTTTCACTCCAGCACTCCTTCTGGCCTGCTGGATTTTTATTTTTTTGGACATTTTTCTTTTGTGCTTGATGGTGAAAAGCATTCATAGAAGAAAAGGAAAAAGAGAGAATGTAAAACATATAGATTTAAAAAACAATCTAGTGTGAGTATCATTAAAATCCAACCAAAGCAACATTTTTTATGTTATATCTGATTCAGTCCACTGTTTTAATCGAAGGACTGAATTGTTTCCCCATCCACCAGCTGCCATGACAAATATTAACCAGACTGCCTCTTCTTCCTCTCTGGCTGTAGGGATGTCATAACTCCTAGTCAGCTGCTGACACACACACACACACACACACACACACACACACACACAGCTGATCAGCTGATTTGGCTGGTTTGCAAGGACGCCACACTAATTTACATTGATTTTATTGAGCATTGTTCCTACTTTATCAAACATTTAGACTCTAATTTTAATTAGAAAAAAGAAGTAATTGTATTTAATGTACAGACACATAAACTGTCTTTACAGGAGTGAGAGCCTTTGGGAGATTAGTTCTCTCAAGTATAGAAAGAACTGAACACAGATAGAAAACAAACAAAAGAACTGCTCTGTCCAGACTTTACTGCTGGTTGGTGACCCCTGGTGGTCTTTTTGTGGAACTGCAACTTAATCCTCCAGATGAGTGGTCTTCAATGAAAATTCAGTCTGCCTAGTTTCTCTTTTTTTCTTGCAAAGGTTCAGAACATTATTATTTAAATGATCTTAGAGGCAGCCACGCTGGTTTAGTTTTCTTGTCCATAAGCTTGAACCTACATCAATGGTGCCGGCAGCTTCTCTCTGGTAAAAAAACAACAACAACAAAACAAACAAACAAAAAAAAGCTGGGCTTGGCTAGATATGGGGATTACTGTAAATGCTAGAATATGGTGCCTCCTAATATGAAGTACCATAAATGCAGGAAAAGTTGCCCTTCTTAAAAAAATAAAAAATACTGTAAAAGCAGAAACAGCTGCGGCTCCTACAATGAATTACCATAAATTATAGAAAAGCAGCACTACTTAAATTTAATTACTATAAGAGTGGGGAAAGCTGTGCTGTCTAAAATGAATTACTGTAATTCTAAAAACAACAACTACAGAAATCTAGATTTTCATTCCATCCATACATCCATCTTTTTTTTTTTGCCGGCTGTTCCTTTCCGGGTCTCCAGCAGTCACTATGTGAGAGACAAGTCCATCACAGGGACACACATAGAGACAAATAAGACAATTATTCACACTCTCACTCACATTTATGGATAATTTAGAGTCACTTAACCTGCGTGTTTTTGGCGACAGCTCTAACAACTAAGCCGCCGTTCTGCTCAAATAATTTAATTTACCAATTAATCTGGGTCCTCATAAGGCTTCTTTTGCTCCAGATCTGGACCGCGTTCCACCATTTTGGGACCCCTATTTTAGATTTTTTTTCCATCCATCCATCCATCCATTCTCTTCCGCTTATCCGGGGTCGGGTCGCGGGGGCAGCAGCCTAAGCAGGGAGACCCAGACTTCCCTCTCCCCAGCCACTTGGACCAGCTCCTCCGGGGGAATCCCAAGGCGTTCCCAG